>NC_050448.1:89748204-89873204 GCF_903995425.1 Onychomys torridus | reverse complement strand
TTATTTATTTGAGGATTTCTTGTTATAACTTTTTTTTTTCAAGACAGGGTTTCTCTGTGTAGCTTTGTGCCTTTCCTGGAACTCACTTTGTAGCTCAGGCTGACCTTAAACTCACAGAGATCTGCCTGCCTCTGACTCCTGAGAGCTGGGATTAAAGGCACGTGCCACCACTGCCCAGCTCTTGTTATAACTTTAGAATTTCTACATAGCCAAACTTTTCTGCAAGTAGTAAGAATTTTACTTATTCTCTTAAAACAACTTTATCTCTGTCTTTGTGTGTTTTCTCATCATGTTATAAAGATGTAGTCACAATGAATTAGAGTTTACCACTAGTATGAACACATCTATTACATTTGTGAAACTAATATTTTAAAATAAGTGCATATTTTGAGGTTTAAAGTGGCCTTGGATTTTTGAGAGACATTATTCAATGCATTGCAGCTATTTTTCTTTGTTTTTTTATTTTGTATTTCTATAACACATTTATAAGACTTGGTATCAAAAAAAAAAAAAAACCCTGGCAATCCAATAGTGTCAGCAACATGGACAGAAAACAATGCCACAAAGATGACTTGCTCTCTTTTTCCAAAAGGTCAGGATACAAGTAGTCCACCTCAGCAAAAACCATGGTAAATAATTACTCCACTCCTGATTGATTAACACCACTGAGGCCAGGAAAAGACTCTGTGAGGAACATGAAACCCAACCTTGTGAAGTTTTAAAGAGCATCTCAACATCCATGCTGAAGTAGTGTCAAAAAAAAAATCCTACTGTTCATGGATGGTGATTAGCTCTTTATTCTGTTACCAATAGAAACCAAGGAGGAACTTAAAGCCCAGCCCTAGCTGATGGGGAAATAATAGAGCACTTGCCTCTCTTCACTGGAGTGACATCAGAGGCAGGGTAGAAAAGTCATGACTTTCGTACTTGTTCAGAAGTAATGAAGTCATCCACACCTATCCCAGTAGAGACTTCAAGTGAAGAGAGAAACCTGTTACTCTTTTCACAATGAGGGTGCTCTGATTTTCTCTGATTGATCTTTCAGAATCTTCTCATAATTATTTCAAAAACTGAAGAACTTTTAATTTAGTGTAGTTCAAGAGATGGGGTACATATACATATGCTTCATCTTATTACAGTAGCTGAAATTACCCTAAATTTATTTTTAATGGCTTTGAGAATTTTCTTATTTAAATTCATCTTCAACATCCTTGAGAAATCTTTAAAGGGACTAACTTTAAAAAATGTGTAAACAAATACATATACAATAAGAAAATAATATCTAATGAACATGTGTCATTCTCTCCATGTCTTTAATACAGGTAGTAAAGTGGATCATGGTTCTTGTCTGAAGTCATAATCTTCAGCAATAGTCAATCAAATCCATCTTCTCAGATTCTAATAAAGATGATGCTGTACACTGTGGCTTTGTTTGATTTCTTTGTTTCTCTAACAGCTGAGTCACTGATGCTAATGACCACAGCTTTTTCTCTAGATTACTCCAATTTTGAAACAGGAACAGAGTGGGGGAAACAAGAGTTTTCCTTGAAAACATGAGTGATGCTTTCATTGCTTTCTGACTTTTGTGCAGTCTAGAGCAGTGAGACATTCATCAGTAGTAGCCCAGTGGTTCAGGTTACTATGTAGGTGTGTTAGTTATATTTCCTCCTTTGTAAGGTCCCATCCCTCCTCTGGGAGTTAACTAACCTAGGATAGCACAATCAAATGACTGAGCAGTTCATTTGTCACATGTTTCATTGATTCTTTCACATCTCACAGACAGCAAGGCAGCAGACTAGAGGTGGGGGACTTTGAGTCTGATAGGACCTTCCCAGTTTGGGGCTCCTTCCACTATTCTGATAATAAAGTATAAGCCTTCCTGTCATAGCTGTTTTTTCTCTCATTTGTGATTCAACACACTTTCCCAGTAACTGGCCAGTCATCCAATTTCTATTACATTTATTAATATGTTGCTCATAAAATTGTGCTTTTTTTTCTGGACAAGCTCCCTCTTTGATCAGTAATTTCTAATCCTCATCATTTTTTTAATCCTTTTGCTTCTTGAGATACTAGTTCTGCACTCAGGAATAAAATTCCTGGAAGGGCAAACCAAAATGATGTAAGCCAACCACACACAAACAGTAGGGAGTGCTCGAAGACACAGCCAATTAGAGAATGTGTCACCCCATCGAAAAAAATACACTGGTCACACATCTCTATTATATCAGGCTCTCCACATTAAAAGAAAAGCCTAAAATTTGTGTTTTTTAAAGAATAGCAACTAATTAATAATTTAAAACAAAGTGTATGTGAGCCAGTACTATTCAGAGCAACTAACACAGTTCTGAAGGACAAATCTGTCTCTATGGTGCCCAATTTAGGAATTCTATAATCTCTTTAATAATTTCTCCAGGAGTGTTACAGAGTTATCCTCCAAATATGACTCCTGTGGCTCATAATAATATCCCTTAGGTGGCAAGGGGGATTGAAGCAATTTAAGGTCTACCTATGGAGGAATCATGTCTCCTGTATTTTTTCAACTACATCTGGCAAACAGTTCCCCTCTGACTCAAAGAGTCATTGTCTAGCTGACTGCTGGCAATTGAGCTGGGCTCCCCAAAAGAACACAACAGAGGTATCAGCCCAAATCACTCTGTCCTGGGGATGGGTCTGTCTACACTGAAAAGTTTATGATGCCACAAGCTGGTATATAGTAGTGCAGCTGCCTCTGCAGTGGCAGCCGGTGCATCTGTCATGTAGGCTCTGCAGACATCAATACAATTGTTATCTTAGGTCCTGGGATTTTATTTTCCACAATACTTTATTTACTTCATTGAGCAGTATTGAATTTTCTTCTGCCTGAGTTGGACAGTGAGACTAAATCATCAGCAGGTGTTTGAAATTGTCCTCCAGATGATTGCTTGCTTCTATTTCGGCTGTGGTTTTCTCTCTGAAGTACCTTTTTGGATTTTCAATTTCAGTGGTCAGCCCTGTGTTCCTCTTCACTGTGGAAGTTTAAGTAAGTCTCTGAGGCATGGCTTCCTATTTATTCTCTGTTTCTTAGGTGTCAGAGGTTTTCCACACCTGTGCAAACTACAGACCTTTTCACAGAACCTTTCAGCATCATCTCAGTGAAAGATCTAGTCTTATGGAAAAAGGAAATGGAGGAAACATTTGTTCATATTTAAAAATTTGTGCAAAAATAAAAACTATGCTTTTTGTCTTATGAGATTTTTTTCTACTAAGTTCATAATAAAATAAATTTTAATACACCTACATTTTCTCTATCCTTGTCACTGAAATGGAAAAGTACTCCATATTTGTAGTCCTTTATTCAAATACTGATACACTCTTCAGTCACTAATTAAGGGTACAGACATAATTTAAGATTTATTACTCTTAATAGCATTGTTATTGCTATCATTCTTACTAATGTTTCTGATGGTTAATGTTGAAAGATTTTAGAATCGCCAAGAGAAAAGTCTCTGGGCACACCCAGGGGATTTTCTAGATGAGACTAATTTCTGGATGACTTTGTGAGGGATTTTTCTCAGTTACATGAAATGAAGTTCAAAGACCCACGCTAAAGGTGGGCAGCACCTTGCAGTGGCCTTCATATAAGGACGAGCAAGGGAAAAGCTTTGACTTATGCCGGCTTGCCTTTGTGATCTTCAGCATCCACTTACTTACTGTGTTTCTGACTCTGCCCAGTTAGACCTTTGCTGACGTCAGAACTCAGCTTCTTCAGCATTCCAAAATGGATTGAAGACTATTGACTCTCCAGGAATTCTCCCTGCCTTCAGAATCTGACAGGACTGAAGATGTATCCAGTCACGTATACTGGGCAGGTACACTATGGGGTTCAGCCTCGGCTATGTGAACCAGCAATTGAGCTGCCCAAACAGTATTCTCTAAGCCAATCCAATAAGTCACATTTTAATACATATTCATTCTACTGGTTCTGTTCTTTGAATGGCTTTTAATGGCCATGGATTTGGGTTAACTATGATATGCATGTGTTTGCTGGGTTATGTGTTATCGTGTAGGTAAAGGCTAACTAGAAGAGTAAAAATGTAAGCTTGAATATGACCTACAACAAATTCTAAGATGGTTAATAGAACAATTTTACAAATGTAACAGTGGCAGTTGGTGTGCTAATACTTATTAATACTAATATAACACCCTCAATTACTTATACTAATAAACCTTAACTAATACAATCATTTTTGTTAGTGCCTAGATTAACTTTAAATTCTGAAAGGTAAGAACTTATATCTGCCTCAGATGCCATTATATACTCAGAAGGAATAAATACATATATTTCTTAGCTCAAACTATTGCCCTTTTATTATTTTATTAATAGAAATTATCAAAGTCTAGTTTCATACCCTCCGTTTATGTTTAGGATCTCTCTGCTAAAGACTATCTGATAGTTGCACAGATCAAAACACTGTCCCCTGAAAGTTCAATATTTTTTGACAAACCTTTGTCTTCCCTCAGGTACTTTTTTCTATTCATATCTGACGATATGTGGAGAATATAATTGGCCTGATGATCTATAGTTTACTTTTGAATGAGTAGATCTGTAAGCAAAGTTTTCTATTTTCTGTATTAGAAATATGAGATCTATAAATTTAAGCTTTTAGCTACTCACTCTTTACATTTTCTCTTGTAAGGGATATGATATCATTGGGGAACTCTCATGAGTCTTTCATCTGTCTATAATAATATAAATAATAACAGACATTTACTTAATACCTCTTATTAGATTGCCAGGGATGTACAGACAACAAACCACAACCTAAAAGCTGCTAAAACACAAGTTGATTGTGTCATTATTCAAGAGGGTAGGAGTTGAGAGATCCTGTCTTTTTTAAGAAATAGGAGAAGGGCGAGTTCCGGTTTTTGTGCCTCCCCTGTATATGTATTTGTCTCTAGTTCAAGTTTCTTCTTTCTCTGAGGATTTATTCATAATGGATCAGATTCTTATTGTAATAAATTAGATTACCTCTATAAAGCTCTAGAAGTATAGTCAAATGATGGAATTTCACTTATAACATGCTTATTATATAATTTGATATAATTTTATGGTGATATTTTATTTGTGCTGAAAAGTGATTTCATTTGTATGTTAACAAATAAAAGTTCCTGGGAGTCAGAGCTAATAGCAAGCCATAGCAGAAGTCTGGCAGTGGTAGCACATGTCCTTATTCTCAATCACATGACAGGCAGATTTCTGGGTGTTCAAGGATACAGCCAGCATGGAGACACATGCCTTAAGCTCAATACCAACCATAGAGACGTGGAAGTCTGTATAGACAGGCAGTGATGAGGTAGTCATGTGGTTAGGTTTATAACCAATGAGAAGGCAGAACAGAAAGTCAATAAAAAGACAGATACACAGGAAGTAGGTCTCTTTCTCAAGGGAAGAACAGCAGCGGCAGCGAAGGGTAAGGCAGTTTTAAGTCTCAGCTCTTAGCTATTGCTCTGACCTCTTCGTGGGCTTTTAACTCTGCATCTGGCTCTGTGTTTCTTATTCAATGAGACCATTATATCTACAATTTTTGATAATAAACGTTACACATTTTTACTCTGGTTGTACAGGACAAACAAACATGTAATGTAGATAATGTGAAAAAAGCTTTGCAACCAAGTGCTGGAATTATGAAGAAATTATGTTCTTATTGTGATTCAAAATTGAACACAATCATGTACATTTGAATGATCAGGAAATATTGAAGACTTTATATAGCAAAAGTTTAATAAAAAGTAAAGCTGAACATAGTAAAAATAAAATTTGAGTAAGTATGGGAAAAGACATTTAAGGTCTGGGGTGTGCTTGAGATCACAGACACAGGTTCAATCAAAACATAAGGCACGTTTACAAGGAATGAAGGGAGTAGGAACAATTAGGGACGAGTTGTCAGCCTTGTGTAGCCGGTGCTCTTACCTGGGTTATTTCTCCATCCCTACTTAACCTTTTGCTCTGTAAAGAGAATGTGAAGGTATCTCTTATTCAGTTCAAATGACTACCTTACTGGAGTCATTTTTAAATTAATTGTCAAAATATAACCAGTCATCTGATAACTCCTCTCCAGGATATGCCAAGCCAACAGAAAACAATCAGAAGGAACACAGCTGCACACAGAAAACAATGAAAATATAAAAAAAAATCTCCATGATAATTACTATTTTTAATTTAATAGACAGAAAGCATTTCATCAGGTTATATATGGATATATGTATGTATGTAAGATCTTTCCCCATTCTGCAGGGTATAGATCTAAACAGAGAATTCTCAACAGAAGTATCCCAAATGTCTGAAAGACACTTAAAGAATACCTCAACAACGTTAGCCATTAGGGAAATGCAAGTCAAAACAATTCCAAGACACCATCTTACACCTGTCAGAATGGCTAAGATGAAAAACACTGATGACAGCTTATGTTGGAAAGGATGTGGAACAAGGCGAACACCCCTCCACTGTTGGTGGGAATGAAAATTTGTACAGCTACTTTGTAAATCAGCATGTTGACTTCTCAGAAAATTGGGAATCAATCTACCTTAAGACCCAGTGATACCACTCTTGGGCATATACCCAATGGATGCACATTTATACCACAAAGAATTTGCTCAACTATGTTCATAGCAGCATGATTTGTAATAGCCAGAACCTGGAAACCATCTAGATTCCCCTCAATGAAAGACTGGATGAAGAAAATGTGGTACATTTACACAACAGAGTATTATTCAGTGGTTAAAAAAAAAAAGCAAAACAAAAAACAAACAAACAAAAATACTGACATCATGAAATTTTCATGTATTTTGGATAGATCAGAAAAAAATTCCTGAGTGAAGTAACCCAGAACAAGAAGAAATATGCAGTATGTACTCACTAATAAGAAGACACTAGTGTAAAGCAAAGGATAATCAGGCTACAATCCACAACTCCAGAGATGCTAGGTAGCAAAGAGGACCATAAGAGAGACATGCATGGATCCACTTAGGAATGAGAAATAGATAAGATCTCCTGAGTAAATTGGGAGCTTGGGTGAGAAGGGGTTAGAGGTAAGGGGAGGTGGGAGGAAAACATGAGGGAACAATAGGATGGTAGAGTTGGGGGAGGGACAGATAGGGATAGCAAGAAAAGAGATATCTTGATAGAGAGAATGATTATGGGTTAGAGAGAAACCCAGTGCTAGGGAAATTCCCAGGAATCCACAAGGATGATCCCAGTGAAGACTCTAAGTAATAGTGGAGAGAGTGCCTGAACTGACCTTCCCTTATAGTCAGATTGATAATTACCTTAATTGTCATCAAAGAATATTGATCCAGTAACTGATGGAAGCAAATACATAGATCCACAACTAAGCACTGGGTGGAGCTACCAGAGTCCAGTCAGAGAGGGAGGAGGGATTATATGAACAGAGTGTTCAAGATCATGATGGGGAAACCCACAGAGACAGCTGACCTGAACTTATTGGAGCTCACTGACTCTGGTCTGAGAGCTGGGGAACCTGCATGGGACTGAACTAGATCCTCTGAATGTGGGTGGCAGTTGTGTGGATTGAACAGTTTGTGGGGCCACTGGTAGTGGGACCAATATTTATCTCTAGTGGATGAATTGGCTGTTTGAAGCCCATTCCCTATAAAGGGATACTTTGCTTAGCCTCCATACAATGGAGAGAGGCTTGTTCTGCCTCAACTTGATATGCCAGACTGTAGTGGGTAGCCATTCCAGCCTTGGCCTGGAAGTTCCAACCCCCATTGAGGCTTTGCTAATGGTCATGCCTACAAGGCGGGGCCGAGAGAGGACGCTGAAGACCCAGGATCCAAATGAGAAGGATCTCTTGGTGCCCGGACCCTGAATGCTGGAGGTAGATGGAGTAGAGTTCTCCAGAGAATACCGCTGGACTGTGCCATGCCTTTGCCAGATCCTACAATCTACCTATCCCTTCATTTGTAAGTTATGCCATAAAATAAACCCCCCTTTTAACTACATGGAGTGGCCTTAATAATTTAACCAATACAAAACTTTGTTGATTCCCTATGGGAGGCCTTACTCTCTCTGAGCAGTGGATGGGCGTTGGGTGGGGGGAGATGATGGGAGATGAGCAGGAGAAGTAGAGGAAGGGGGGACTGTTGTTGGTATGTAAAATAAAAAAAGAACAGAAAAAGGATATTCATGGGTCATTGAAAGCCCTTCATTGCTAATTAGACATTAGTGTTCTCTGTTCCCCAAACTTCCTGAGACTGTTACATATGGCTCCTCTCAGACAAAGAATTTGATAAAAAAGACTTTATATAGAAATGATTGAATGCACAGGAATGGATAAAGTATAAAAGTAGTCTTATTTTTCCCTCAGTTGACTGGGTCTTCTGATTTTCCAGAGACACAGATTGATCTGAACATGTCATTCCTTTTGTTTAACAGATGTACAACTTAAAGACAACTCAGAGACTTCATAAATACTAATGTTTCTCATAACAGTGTGTATGATTCTGAAGGATTTGCATCACTGAGGGTTTTGCTGAGAAGCTCACATACTAGCTGCTAAGGATTCACTACGGCTGCCACTGAACTTACTTCCAGATGCTATACTTGAATGACATTACCTAGAGTTAGCTTGAAGAACTGTTCATAACTTTTTATGTTTATTTGATGATTCATCTCTTCTTATGTCTTACAGATGAAGATTTTATATGAAAAGAACTAATTTGAAGACATGAATAGGATATTGTTGTTGCTTGTTCTCAAAGACTAGTCATAATTGAGACCCCAAACCACAAGTAGGCATGAAGATTAGCATTTATCTTCAGCATATGCAAATCACCTATGAAACATGATGTCTTCTAGAATTTTAGAATATTTTTCTCTTAGAAATGTGTCAGGAATCTCATTATCACAACTGATAAAATTCTGCAACTTTATCAAACTAAAGATAAGCCATATTTAAAAAAAACAATTATTTCATGGTCAATGTTAAAACTGTGCTTTATTTATTTATTTCTTAATTTTAGTAATGTGTATCTGTATATGTATGAGTGAGTAGATGCCCAAGGAGGCCAGAAGAAAGTATAGGAATCCATGGATCTGTAGTTACAGGTTATTTGTGAGCTATCTAAGTTAGTGCTGGTAACCATACTCAAGTCCTCTGTATGAGCAGAACTCTCCCTTAATTTCTGAGCCTCTCTCCAGTTGCAATTTTATTTATTTATAAAATTATATTGGATTTACTTTTGAGCTAAGCATGCTTTCAGGTAAAATCTTTATACTCACATGAAGATATAAGAATCATTCTTACTTAAGAACTTAAAAATAATTTTTTCCTAAATTAGATGAGGTACCCAAGCTTCTGTTTTAAGGGTTTATTTATACATGTTTGCACAAGGCTGGTTGGTGATTTCTACAAATAAATTTTCCTACTGTTTGCCTTTGCACCACTAAATTTAAAGTCAAGCCCACATAGGTTTGATCAAAGAATTCTCTTTCATTTCAGATACATTTTCTTTTTTGCTCTAGAACTATTCCCTTCTGCTGGGAAAACATGCAAATATTT
Source organism: Onychomys torridus (assembly GCF_903995425.1). Classification (NCBI taxonomy): domain Eukaryota; kingdom Metazoa; phylum Chordata; class Mammalia; order Rodentia; family Cricetidae; genus Onychomys; species Onychomys torridus. The sequence continues at coordinate 89,863,644 of NC_050448.1, read as the reverse complement.
TGTTTAGAACAGAGATATTAAATGCTAGTGAATTTAGTGGTTACTTTCTGGTCACAGTGTGTGATAGAATGCCAGTAGATAGAAGAGGTATAAGGATGTAAGTTTTACTCATCATTTTATAAAATATAAATTTTTCTATTATGGAAACATTGTCTACCTCTTTATTTAATTATAGACATTGATAAATTAAAATCTATTTAATAAAAGACATAGAAAGGTAATTTGAAAATAGAGCTGGGTACTTATGTCTGTCTTCTTGTCAATAGTATTGCAGACAGACCTGTCAATGAAAGGATGCTATTAAACACGTTCTAGCTGTAGTGAAAAAGCATTCCAGAGATTACTACAACTTGTAGCTTTTGTAAAGAAAACAAAACTTAACCATGTTTCTGTAACTTTTCTGTCATTCTGTTTTGTGCTGATCAAATTTCCTCATAATTATTGACTACTGGATTTAGATAAGACAAAAACTGAAGCTTCTCTAGGGGTTGATAGGTAGCTATTGCTGAACTTGTAATGTATGCAGGCCATTTTTCCTGTCAGTTACTTCACGGTAAATCACCTTGCAATCTTCATTGCTCTCTGGGCTGCAAGTGCATCAAGCTATGGCTAATGTTACAGCCAGTGCCAGAAGATGGGATGAGCCAAGTATAGTACTTGAGAGAGACCGGAACCTATTAAACTTACCCTTCTGGAAAGGAAAACATCCTGGTACAAGGAAGAGAGATATGGAGCTTTTTCTGGTGAGTATGAACTTGCTGCATATTAACATGGCTTGTGACAAGGCTTGCTACTATTTTGTAACCTGTGAATTCTAACCTGACAGGTGAGACTCTGCTAGTTTGGGACTAGGTAATGACAAGTTGGTGTAAGGATTAACTTCTGAACAACTAAATATTTATAGAAGTTCTGGACTGTACGTGTCATGTGAGAGTGATCTCAGCTACATGTTAGGAACTGATCCTGTGATGATAACAGTAGTAGCAGGAAATCTTCAGCAGCAGCTACTGCTCTTTAGATGACATGGGCTAGATATTTAATTAATACGGTGCAATTATCCTCCATGCAGAAGACTGTGAAATGGAATTAAAAAAAAGATTCAGGATCATTTTCCTGAACTGTATTATTAAAAAACATATAAGTTTTCTGAAAAAAATCATGTTTATAAGACATTTTTACCATGAGATCAGTTTAGAAAACTACCTTTGCATTCTTATGTCTCTTTCACATCCTTGCATTTGGTGTAGAAGTAGCCACTGGGAAGATGCTCAATTAGGAGTTATTCATTTGGCGTTTGTAGTAATAATTATACAGAAAGGTATAAAATGTATAAGGCATTCTGTAAATTATATGTATATTGCTGCTTTAATCCAGGTATAGTAACAGCATTCTAAATAAGCTTATCACCAACCACATCAGGATGACTAGAAGGCTTAGTGACAGATGTTTACCATCGTAGCTTTGTGATTCCTTACGCCCTGAGCCATAAAGAAAAAATATTTAAATTGTACAGAAGCAGAAGCTCCTGTGTGAAAAATTCTGGCAAATCTTATGTGCACATATGAATAAAATTTAATAGAGCCATCTCAATTTTTTAAAAATGATCCTAACAGATTCTAATACCAACACAAGGTAAGAAATGAAACGCTTTTTTGATGCATATATTGGAGAAATGTCAATTAATAATCATTTCTCCAAATATTCTGATAATTTGTGATGGGTTTCATTAAAACAATATTTGATGAAATATGTTGATTCATTCAAAATAACCCACTGTCATTTTATTTTGGGCCTATAATTTAACTTCTGAAAGAGAATTATGCCAAAAGTCTTGTGCGTTAGGATGTGACCCATTCTTCTGCAAGATTAAAATGATCATCTATATTTTTTTATTCCAATAACTTATATTTATTCAAATAGCAGCTAATAAATGTGCTTTATACACTAGGAAGTTATTTATTTTCCAGATGAAATCAATCCCAAGGAAGAGAAAAAAATCCTGCTGTCATGTAGAAAATAATGTTCATATATGAAAAGAATAGCAATCTCTTAGGTGTCAAATTTATTTCACTTAAAAAGACAACTTCCTTCATGAGTTGATAAGCAACATAATATCTCATTGATATATGCTGACTCACATAATTATCTGATGTAAGAAACCTTTCTTGATAAATATTATTTCATTATGATTTTAATACTTTTAAATAAAATGCTTGGAAAATATTTTCAGTACTAAAATCATGAACACGTTTGAGACTGTGTAAAACATTTGCTTGTAAGAATATTTTTGAAATACTAAATATAATATCTCTTTCTTAGAAATAGAGCTTGCCATGCATTGCTTACTACATTATACATTTGAGAACGTATCCTTGAGGCCTAACATGCAGATGTCAGAGGTTTCTCATCTGGATGGTCAAATATGACAATCAAAAGCCTTTCTGTAGAAGAGAGTGATTTGCAACCTGTTTAAGAAAGAAAATGACCCATCCAGGTAGACAAGACTTGATTTATTAATAAAATTCATATCTCCCTCCTCCAAAGGACATTTACAAACTTGGTTTCAGAAATAAAGAAATTCTGAATTACAAATGTTCACTTTTAATTGTCAATATTACAGATTATGTTCTTTTTGATAAATTATCAGTTAATAAATGTTCCAGTGGAATCTAGTATCAATTAATTTAACACTTCATATAAGAAATTATAATAAAACATTTATTTTCAAGTCTTACATATATTACTTAAAATAGATACAAAGTTCAGTTGGTGATTTTAAAATTTTATTCCTAATTCAAGCTATGTGAAAGAAAATACCTTAGTGGACAAAGGAGGGGGATTGACTGTTTTGAATAAATATGACTTTTAAAGCAGCCCACCCATATGTATTTAGCTACTAGGTTGGTCAAATGTGGAATATAATTATCTTAAGAGGAAAGGAATTTTATTCGTTGGGCAAATAAAATTATATCTGGGACTGTTATTACTATACTACTTAGATCAGATGTAAAAATTTCATTGTTTAAAATTTTAACATTGCACAGATTCATAAACATTTGCTTAATTTCCATCTTCAATATTAGTTGGCATTACTGAAGCACACTGAAGACAATGAGAGAAGATTAAGTAGAGAAATAATTGTACACAAAGTTATTTACTGGGTGGATGTTAACAATAGTTTTTCATACATACGTTCCTGTCCAAAAAATATAAACTTTCTTGCTTTTCATATATACAAGTACTCTGTGAAATCTGGGTTCTGAGAGGAAAATATTTGAGGTGTAGCACCAAATTAAGCATTAAAATGCATGAGACTTTTGGCTGAAATTCAATAAGTTCCTGTCGGCTGAAAAGAATTGATTGGTGTGTGCTCCTGAAAGTCTGGATTGGCCCTAGTGTAATTTGTGCCATCAAATAACTGAACTCTTCAGCATCAACATATACAAAGGCATTTTATTATTAATCAAAGGAAGGGACTCGAGTCATCAGAAATTACAACTTTAGTCTTTGTCACACTGTATTTATTGTCACCACAGTTCCATAATTGTCATGAATGAGAGCTAGGTGGGATTCAGAGTCACGTGCAAGTTTTGGAAGTGGACACATGAATGACAGTGTAGAACTGTACATAAAATAATTACAATTTATTAAACACACCTTTACTATCTTTGATGGGTGGGAATGAGCACCATGGTTTTTTTTTTTTTAAATGAATATATATTTTTCTCTCTTTTTTTTCTACAGCACCAAAGAAATCCAAGTAGGGAAAGGAGAGATGATGGTTGAGATCAAGAATCAGCCTTGTTGCCATCTCAGCCACACTATCTTACATTGTTATGACTATCAGGACTTCTTTCCTCTGACTGTGCCTCCAGCAGGCATTCATACTTCCTAAACACATGTTCTCTACTGTCCTCATTCAAAACTTGCATGTGGCATGAACTGGGTTGGCAGCAAGTACCAAGGTACTTCTTCTGTTGGTTTCAGAGTCTTCATACAAATCTTAGCCAAGAAAGCAAACTGGACCGACTTCAAATCCAAACTTCTGATTTTGATCTCCAAAATCATTGATCATTACATCAATGATGGGTACCTGATCAATTTTCGGAGTATTGATCTCAATCACAGTCTTCTCAGAGCCTTTTCTGGACTGTAAAATTAAGCAGAAAATTGAAGTCATGTCATCACTTAATAAATATTAAAATTCATGTTATTTTCTTTGTTAACTATCTAATCTGAGCTAAGAAAGTGAGAGATCCCTGATAACTATGTAAGAATTCATTTGTTATCACTGATGTCACATGAAGTTTTAAAATTTGTTGACAATTATACTCACTATGTTATTTCAATTACTCGATTAGTCATGGTTAAAAAAGATCTGAGTTAAAACACATAATTAAATATGAAATTCGATCTTACATAAATAAGAAATCCTTCTGACTTTAGATATATAGTCACAAAAATAATTCAATAATTTTATGAGAAATCAGAATAAAGTATGTCAGAACATGGTCTGAGAGTGGAGCTGTGTCAGGATAATTTTGAGAACTTGTTAGAAAACTTCAAAAAACAAGAGTCTTGTGACCTCTATTCCTCCTAAGCATAGGTTTGTTCTTAGAATGTACATTCATGCCCCTTCCTAAATTCGATTGGGGTTTGCCTTAGATTACACATAGCTGCTTACTTTGGTTATTAAAAAATGTTTCCAAGCATGCCATTGTCCTTGAGTTTCTTTGCAGATTGAACCCACATGAACTTATTCATTTGATTTTGCTTAACCCTCAGAATATAAATTGCCTGATGCTCTGAATAAAACTGGCTATTGCGTGAGACCTTAGTTTGTCTTATTTTTAGGCTCCATTCTCCCAGGTTCACAACACCAAAGAGTGGTGACAAATCAATAAGACAAGATCAAAACATTTCTACTGATATATTTCAATTTTATAAACTGCAATAACCTGGGCAGTTTTCCATAGCATTGCCTCTTCCACTGATTTTCTCCTCTTTGTTCCTCTTGGACCAGACTCACTTTGCTAAAATCATGAACTTTGTTGCTTGCAATGGAGATGTTTCTAATCACTAACACCAAGCTAGGCTATAGAATTCCCACATGTTAAATTCTTTTCCAAAGCTAGGAAGTTGATCTTATCAAAGGACAGGCAGGAAAAATCATCTGTTCTATAAATGACAGAATGGCAAATCTGTCATTTCAAAATCATGGATTTAGGGAATTATTATGTTGTTTTAAATTTTTTTTATTTGAGTGACTGTTGGTAATATTTTTCAAACACTGGATATAGACACAGGAACACATCATCTAATATTACCTTCTATTACCTCTTCAAAAGAGATTTTTAGGTATTTCAGTGTGTGTGTGTGTGTGTGTGTGTGTGTGTGTGTGTGTGTGTGTGCATGTTCCTTAGTGGTTTCTAATATAATTTACCTTGATGTGTCACTGATAAGCACCAAGTTTTAATCATAATTGGTATCTATTTTAAGAGAGACATCTGGCTTTGGGCTATCTACCCTGCCCCCACACTCGCCCAGGAAAGAAGGCAGACTGAGGCTGGACTCACCGCACAGCCGTCATACAATGCTTTGATGTGTGGGTTGTTCTCATAGGACATTTCCTCATCATTAGAACCCAAGAACCGAAGTGCTTTGTCATAACTTGCTGATGACACGTCATACCATGCAGCCGACTGATGGCAGTGGTAGGTGAAATTTTGTCGGGCAGAGGCAGTGAGGAGTTTCAGGAATGTCATTTGCACCATATTGATGGAATTGCCTTCCACATCTAAATATGAAAGCTAGGAAGAAAAGAATGAAAAGGCATATGAAGACTTTTCTTCTTTCTTGACATAAAGAATTAAACACTGACTGTGAATGTTGCTGCCAGGGCTTGGTTGGTACTCAATGCAACATAATCACTTGATGAAAAAATGTGACTTACCCCAGAGTTAGGGGCTTTGCTAACAGCACTGTGACTCCCTCAAAACTCAGTCACTACAATACTGCCTATATTTATGACAAAGTCACTTTATCTCTGTTTTTGTTTTCTAATCAGTAAGTATTGTGAGAAAACAAATGTTCTGTCTCCAAGAGATACTTCAGCATAGTTATGCATCTTTTAATTGGTAAGATAGTAAAATAAGAAAAATTGAGAAATCTTGGTGTGAAGTAAAAGTTGGTTTTTATACTGTTCGGTTTTCAGAAATGTTTACTATATCTACTTTCCCTGAATCTTTAATAATATCCCAGGGACCGCAGTCTTCTGTGATGTTTTTGTTTCTTAGAATAGATGTGAATTTGTCCATTTTAAGATAATATATAGCTTTTTTAATCATCATCAAACATAGTACCATAGAAAATTTTAGTAAATATTTGCATCAATAACTTTGTTTTCAAAATCCCCAATTCCATAAGTTCTTATGGAAAAGAGGGATAAAGAATAATTGGGTTTCATGCAGACAGAAATTAAAATAAGTGGAGTCAGAGACATTAGATAGGTGCTGTGCTTTGATTCTTGCTACTTTTAGAAAAAATAACTTACAAGGTTAAACTTGGTATTTTATTTGATAATTTTTTTTTCAAAAATACTTTTGGTTATTTTGATTCAATGCTTTAGGCTTTAAGATATTATTGGTATCTAAGACCTCACAGACTGACCAATGAGAAGCCATAATGCAAGGCATCATTTGTGCTTTGGTATTCAACTTCTAAGGACACATAACTGGAGCTTCACCTAAGGAATTTGTGCTATTGTTGCATGTGGAGGAGACAACATACCAGTTTTCCTCTCTTAAATTCACTGTACCAACTTCCTGGTTTCTCCTTTGGCCATGATGAAATTCGTACCTGTTGTGAAAGAATGGGAAAAATTGATGAATAGCATCATTCACATCAGAAAATTTCAGTAGGATTAGGAGGCTACAAAGTGTTCCAAATCCTATGGGCCCTGCATTGTACAAAATGAGATCTGAGCAAACTTCAAGCTAGATCCTGTGAATTTCATGGAAGGAAGATTGAGCCATTAGCTTCCTGATAGATTTGCTACCTAAAAATAAAGGAAAGGGGGAGACTAACTCAAAAAGAATGTTACAGGCTATTAGGGAACAGAATTTATGTAAGTGATGTCTTTGGTCTCGTGTAAGTAAGACCTCTTATGTCTTTTCCAAGTGGAGAGCCTGCCCCATCAGACAGTCTCCAATCATAGAATTAACTTTTCTTCTCAAAAGAAGACTTCCCACACGTAACATTAGGCAACTTATCTCAAGTGAATTTCCATTCTTCTTTCTGCCCATACTGCTTACTAAGAAAAATGAGATTTATTAACTGAATAAAAAATTGTCCTACTTATAAAATACCAGAAAAATGTAATGGCGTTAGTTGAATACACTTCTTCATACTGGGTATCTGCCTGTATCAGATACACCTCAAGTGTGCAAATACTGTGAGGTAAAAATCAAGGAATTTCTTTGGTGAGAGTAAATGTTCAAAATATATGTAAAGTTGGCATATGTTCACTTAAAGAAGAGATTAATATTTTACAAAAATTTGCACTTTGAGCATAATATGCAGCTGCAAGTTCTATCATGTAATAATTGGGTAGAGAATACCATACACACTCTAAGATCTGAGATTCAGCTGTGCTGTGTCATGGAAAGCCATAGAATTTTTGAGAGCAAGCAGGTGCTTAAAGAATACATCTGGGTAAAAAAATAAAGGAAAGAAGAGTCTGTAAACCGTGAACATCAGTTTGGTGCCTTATTCATGTTTATGCAAATGAAACGTTCTAATTACCCTGTAAGAAAAGCAGATAAATGAAAAGACGACAGTATAATTTTCCTGTTTAGCTCAATATTGCAAAAACATGGCAGGAACTGTAAACACCCACCACCAAACAGATTGGTACTTACTCCCTCAGATTTTTTGTCTGGATAGATGCACGTCTCACCACCAGCTGTGAAATTACAGTAAACTTTGAAGGAATCTCCTGAACAACCTTGGTTAGGATCAATCCAATATTCACCTACAAGTTAAAACAATAATATCTCATATAGAGAGTCAACAGTATCAAAATGAAATGCATTAAATATGAAATTTCATGCTTTTGGGGGGGCATATATCAGTGTATATTTGAGCAGAGTTATTTTATGTCTCTTTTGATTCAAATCTTTGTAGAGAGCCTAAAAGTCATTCTGGGATAATCATTTTAATACTTATCATTCCTGTCATACTTAGGGTTCAGTTCAAATGTAACCCTTTCAACTATGAACATTCACTTATCCATGCACAAGACAACTTCATTTTGAGTTAGAATCAGGTGTACTTGAGCCCAAATCACACATGTATCATCACTTTTTAGTAATCTCAGTTCTGTAATCAACATATTTTCATGTGGAACAAAAGAAGGTGATTGATCTACATTTCATTGGGGTTTTAACATTACTTTATAGAGAAACCTAGGTAAATTCAATTCCTTTTTGAACAGCATCCTAAGAAGAACTGCTTTCTGCTATTAAAACCATAATTGAAATATTGTAGAACAAATTTGATTATGGTAATGACTATTATTTGGTGTTCTGTGAGTGCAGATGGTAAATAAGGAGAGTCACATAACATTATTCTTTCACTAAACAACAACACATTTTCCCAGGGTTATTAGAAGATAAATTAGGTATGTGATGATTCCTTTGCTCTCTCCCTGACATACTTAGGTTGCTACTTCAGTTTGAATGTTGATCTGAATTACAGCAAGTATGAAGTTAAGTGTTTTTGTGTATGTGTTTGTAATGTGTGTGCATTTGTATCTGCACATGTGTGTGCATGTGGGTGGAGGACAATGATAAATGTGTGTTTTCTTCTATCTCTCCATCTTTTGTTTGAGACAGTCTCTCACTGAACTTGGAGCTGGCTAGTGAGCTCCCGGGATCCTCTTGACACCTCTATTGCAATAATTAGAATTATAGATGTGTGCATCCATAACCAGCACTTATGGAGTTCAAAAGTCACCTTCTCATGCTTATGCAGCAGATTTATCCACAGAGCCATCACTTCAGTTCCCTTTAAAACTTAAAAAGTTCAAACTGATCATTTTGTATAGGAACATGGGGAACATGGAAAAATATAGTATCACCTAGTTCTATATTATCTAATACTTCATATAACTAGGTGAAGTGCTTTAAATTTCAATGGCTTCTATATTTTTTCATGTAACTTGAATACCTTAAGTAACAAAAATATTCACACTTTTTCTGACCACATCATCAGTACATTCACATATGACACAAGTCAGGATTATTAAGAAAACCACACAAGTAAACAAAAATTATCTATGACTTTAGAACTCACACCATCTTTAATATTTTGTATACTTTTAGGGATATGTAATTTTGAATCATATAGACAATAAATTTGTATCAATTCTTTCAATTTGTATTAATTATTTCCATTCTTTAACAGTGTCCTTAAATATCCTTCATAATTATATATTAATGGATGAATTCTTAAGATACATTTGTTCAGTAAAGTGGTTGAGTATCAGGGCTGGAGAGGTGGCTCAGCACTTAAGAGCACTGGCTGCTCTTCCAGATGATCTCAATTGATTTCCCAGCATCCACATGGAGATACACAACCTTCTGTAACTCCAGCCCCAGGGCATCCATTGCCCTCTTCTGGCCTCTGTGGTATCAAGTATGCATATATATATGTTCAAAAATATCCAAAAAATACCCAAGCATATAAGCAAAAAATACCCAAGCATACAAAGAATAAATAAAACCACTAGAATATTACATAGTTCCACATCTCATAGGTACTATGTTCAATTTGTCTCTCAGTTAAGACTATTTTATCTCTAAATTTCAAAAATCATCATGTTTTGTTCCCGCTAGAATAGTCTATCAGCTCCTTAGCCAGCTTACTTTGACGCTGTTTTGTGTTCTTTTAATTTGCTACAAATCACTTTGCTGGCTGTTTACCACTGATAAGTCTTAGTGAGGTATTTTGGGGGGTTTAAATAATTTTAGGGTCTTGCTTCATCATAAATTTTCCAATGTTTGCCACACTTTTCCTGGAATAATCTTTTGATTCTTAGCATGACTGATGATCTCTTTATGGTTTCAGAGAAAATAAAACCTTCAAAGTTACTAGCATTGCTTTGACCCAAGTTGACCCATCTTCTTATTGAAATACATTCATATTATTTTCATAAAAATATCATAATATGCTATCTTGTGTTTTCCTATCTATACAGTTAGAGGATCATCTCCAGGCCATTAGTTTTATATTCAACTCTGAGTACCTGTAGGTAGAATCACTGCCCAATGATTTATGTAAACCTCATAAATATGTAACAAATGACAATAATCTCATTTAATTAGTGCTGAAAGTATTAATGAAGTGGGGTACTATACAGAGACTATTGGAAAGTATAGCCCACAGGGGGCTCAACATTTCTGGGATTTATACTATTTTTCATTTTAGCTCTACTTCTATATCATACATGGTTCATAACTCAACAGAGGTTCTTATTTTTATGCCTGGTGATTAGTTTTCATGATTAAATCATTTATTGATTTCTAAGGTGTATAACATGCATGACATAGTCACATTCATTTATAACCATTTCCATGTCCTCTGAACCAAACAAGAACCTATTAATTGTCACTGATTTTAAACAGAATCGGCACAGCAATTTTCTAGCATATGTTAAGCTAAATCATACCACCTTTTTACTTATATGATGCCAGTTAAAAGTAAAAATCTCTTTTTTTTTAAGTGGACCTAATGTATTTTTTGAAGTAAATACTGATTTAAGAATCATGGATACCCATTTATGTAGCATCCAATTACCATGTTTTAATGTTAATGAACTGTGCTTAAAATAATAAGCTTTTATGATGGTTTTCTTTTATAGGGCTACTTGTGAATTATACTTGACTTTTCTGGAAATACTGAGTTATATACACATGGCTTTTAATATTAATTTAAAATCAATCATGCAAAACAATAATTTTCTGGGACTGAAAGACAGATGGGCATACTTCAGAATAAAGTGAAAGACCGAGAATTTAGAAAAGTATTTAATACTCAATAATTCACTAATTAGATGACTTTACCAATTATTTATCAAACCCAAAACTGTTTATACTTCAGACAGGACAGACACAAGGCATTACAGTCTATATGCACAGTAAAGAATTATTACTATTAAGTGCACTGGTTGTAGTTGTCTGGCTATGTGTGCATCAATGGAAAATGATTTTAAAAAGAAATTTAGTTTTATTTTATGTCTATGATTGTTTTGTCTGAATGTATGTATGTACAATTTATGCATGCAGATTCCTGTGGAGGCCAGAAGTTCCAAGTATCCTCTGGAACTGGAATTATAGACAGTTGTAAACTATCCTGTGGGTGCTGAGAACTGAGCCCAGCTCCTTTGCAAGAGCATCTGCTGTTCTTAAGGCCCTCCAGCTCTGAAAACTAAGTTTTTGCCACAAGTCATCATGATTTTTATATATTGTATTTGCTAATTCCATGGATCAAACATTCAGGGGTTAAGCTACTTAACTTATAAATATTATTCAGATTAATGTATTAAATCATATTAACATATCTGTATTAGTTAATATTAATGCAATCATTTTAACATAAGATTAGTAGTTCACATTAAGTCAGTAAGTTAGAAATAAATATAGTTGCATGCATGTTTGTGCACATAAAATATTATGACGTTAGCCATTTTTATGGTTATATGTAGCCACAAAATTATATAGCCATATCAAATATATCTGTGCAAATGATAAGTATCCAAAAATAATCTTGTCAAGTTTAATGAAACATGATATTGCAGAGGATTTTCCAAAGCATTTCTTGGACTACATGGTATAAATAAGTTATTTTTTCCATCTACAAGGCTGAAAGTAATAGTTACTTGGTTTAGTTTCATTTAGAGACATTATTAATTATATTAAGAAAAATGAATGAGCTGACAAGGCACTTTAGTGGCTGAGTAACTCAGGGTATTTGCTTAGTCATTGTTGACATACCATCTGGGAAGTCAGGATGGCTAAGCTGCAGGTCTTTACATGTTCGTGATGGATTAGTCTGCGTGCCCATGGGAAACTTCATGTGTTCAATGTCCTGTTTCAGAGAATTGAGGGAACCGAATATCTCCTCCATTCCATCTGCATAATCAAGAATATTATCACCTGCATCGGCCTGAATGCTTTCAGTGTGTCTTCTCGTCTTCTTGGGTGACAAGATTGGTAAGGGCTGGATCACTTCCCCAGGAGGACCCTATAAGGGGATGGATATCAACATCATCATTTCAGAAAATAGGATATTCTGTGAATTTACTTAGTACTTACTATTTTAGGAATTATTTGGGTTAGCTATCAGTAGCTAAACTAATAATACCTAATATATGAAAAGATTTTTAGACATATATTTATATAAGTTCTTTTAAAAGATCATAGTAGAGATATTGAGGTAGATATACAAATCAGATCATTGCTGGTACATGATCTGTAAATTAACATATTTTAGAAATTTGCTGACATGTTATATAAGTCACTCTGTTATTTATTAAATTAGTCTTGATTTATATAGCATTACCACAACTAACTATCAGAATTTCTGGGGATTTGAACACTGATACAAAGCTCTTTGGATATCCATTTTTTTTAAAATTTATTCAGTAATAGCTTCTGAAGTACTGAAAAAATCTGCCCCATATCATATTTAAATATGTATAGATTTATATTATTCTGTATTACCCTGGAAGTAAATGCTGTCAACTTGAATTTACCCATATGCGAGAGTACAACCACCCCAAACTGTTAATCCGCATCATCACTGGTTAATTTGGGCCCAACATATATGTACATATGGTATTTCTGACCTGCAGCTCAATAATTCAGAATGAAATCATACTCATAACTTGCATGATTGAAGATATAACTAAATAAGATGAAATCACTTTGGGAGGTCTAGTGCATTATTATTTTTTCATATGAAAAAAGAAAGAAAAAATGGTCACAGAAACACAGATCTGGGCAAGATTGAAAGAGTAGGAAAAGAATGTCATGGATAAGCTTAGAAGATAAAAATAGTTCCTTTCCCCACAGCTTCAGAAGAAATCAAGCTTGTGAGGCTTTGTTCTAGGATTCCAAGCTTCCACAGTGGCAGCCTGCTGAGCCTCGGCCCTGTAGTCTGACTAAAGCAATACACAAACAGTTGGAGACACTTGAGCAGAAAAACAGCATATGTTTTTTGTTTGTTTTTTTTTTTTTAATATATATATATATATATATATATATATATATATATATATGTCTACACTTTAATACTAACACTTTGGAAAATGTCATTGCTAATAAATGGCACTTACTATTATTGTTTCATGTATTGTTATCACTATATGCAGTAGGAAAAAACACCGTGGAATCTAAGTTTTCATCTTTATATCTGGAGTCATTTATACATATATTTCTGTGGGCATATATTCTGTTAATTTCATGTGACCAGACTGTGTATCTTGGAAAATTAATGTTTAGTATAGTATATAATTAAGAAATCTTTATATTTAGGAGTGATATCAATTAAAATATGATTCTTGACATGTAAATTGACAACCTAGGGGAATAGTTGCATTTTCCTACAAAATCAATATTTGGGTAGAATTTGCTTTTCCCTTTGTTATGAAAGTCCATAGAAACAATTGCCTGCACCCATTTGCCTATTAATAGCGTTTTTTTTTTTCTTTCTAATATACACTTACTGGAGGCCCAGGAGGCCCTGGAAGACCACTGTCACCCTTCTGGCCAGTAGGTCCCTGTTAGAAAGCAAACAGGAAAATCTATGAAATGAGAAGGAAATAACAGGCTTCATATAATGGAGCATTATATGGAAATTAGAAAAGCACTTACAGAAGATCCTTTGTTACCCTTCGGGCCAGCAGGACCCTAGAAAACACAAAGACAGATACACAGGTAGAAGTGTGGACTATAGATTGCACTGACATGATTGTCATTTTACCTCGTGATTCTTTTCTATTGCACTTACTGGTAATCCTGGAGGACCAGGAGGGCCTATGGGACCAGCGGGACCTGGGATGCCCTAGGAGAGAAACAGCAACAAACATAATTAGGTTCTCAGTTCATTTCATTTTCATGTTTTGCCACATCATCTATTACAAAGCTCTGAAAATTTAAAAATATCTAAGAATCTTTCATTATGAGTAAAAGACTCTTTTTTGTGGTAATCCAAACTTTTTGCCATTCTTTGAAGTATAGGGCTTTCACATTATGGCTCTACCATGAAGACCACATGGACATACATTTTGGCATCCCTATAGCTCTCAATAAGTTTTGCATGTGATGTATATTCAAGAATAGTATGTAAGCAAACATCTACAGCATTGTATCTCTTATTTTTTTTAGCATAAATCATATTTTATTTTATTAAAATATTAAAAAAAACCACATGGGTTAAAGTAGAACACAGTAAGAGCACCCTAAAGCAATGCAATGATTATGATGGAAAAATGTGTGGTTGTACAACTATATTTGTGCTGATATAGTGAAGTGGGAGAGCTATCTGCACTGTACTCACCCCGTCCCCTTTGGCTCCTGGAGAACCTTGAGTCCCAGGGAGTCCTCTATCACCTTTTTCCCCTTGTTCTCCAGGTGGACCAATCAATCCAATTAAACCAGGATGTCCCTATAGAAAAGAAAGTAAACAAACTTCAGTAATATGTGTTATAGCCATGATTAAATTCTAGTCATAAAATATCTAATGATTAAATTCATGAAACATAATATCATCAAAGGAATGGAGGGATTATTTTATAACACTTCTATATGAAATTTAAAGTTCAGAACCTCCATCTAATATAACAGACCATTTACTGCTTACAAGTGCAGGAGTATTGCTGATAAAGAACTTTCTAAGAACAAGAATAATAATCAATAGTGCTTCATTTGTGATAAACTTAAAAAAATAATGTCTAAACAAAATACCGGAAACATAAAACCCAGAGAACTCATTATTTTAGTAAGCACCTCATTTAATATGAAATGTTTCCTACTTTTCAGGGGCTGTTTTGTCCTTAGAAGAGTTCTGGAGATTTCAAAACCATCCAAGCCATACTAATTCCATTATACAAATGGCTCAGTTTTCTTATGTGCTAAAACAATATAAATTCTGAAAGAACATATTATTACTTGAAAAACATTTCTGGCTTAAAACGTTTATTTTCATGTTTAAAATCATAAAAATGGTCACTGCTATTCAGTCTATTTGCGGGGGGAGTTATTTAGCATAAACATATGTTATCTCCATACAGTTTCTAAAAGAGATCCTTGAAAGGAAACAGCACTTATGCTGGAGCATTTGTTTTCACACTCTCTGCATACTTTTTCTACTCTAAATACATTTGAGAATCTGAGAATTGTTATCTTTACCCATGATCAGAATGTCAGTGGTAGGGTTCGAAAATGCCTTTTAAGTGACTGAGAAAGTTATCACATATGCTGCTACTGTTATAAAGCCCCAATAACACATTCTTTTACTCTTACCTTTTCACCCTTAGAGCCAGGGTCACCTTTGAGACCAGGTAAACCAGGAGGTCCCTGAATGCAATGAAAATAAATAAAGGTATTGAGAATGGGTATTAGAGCTTGAGCGTGAAACGTCTCCCACCAGACCCTGTGTTCGATTCCGTTTCCATTTGCTGATGTTCTTTTGGAAGGCTACAGAACTCTGGGCTCCAGGCTGAGAGCGCAGATAGAACTGTAGGGATGGGCAGGAAGGCTACAGGCTGCCAGCTTAGGCCCTTATCTCTGCTTCCTGTTCACCCTTCCATATTTGAGCATGATATTTGAAGCTCCTGCATTAGGGACAGTAGCTGGCTTCAGTCACTGTGTCTTCCCTGCATTGCACCTTTGAGCTAAAATAAGTCCTTCTTTTTCCAAGTTGCTTCTCACAAGTATTGTGTCTCAATGTCCAAAAAAAGGCTATGCATTATTAAAAATTCACATTTTTGAGTTGTAGAGCAGGGTTTTTTTTTTCTTTTTTTGAAATATAGATTTCAGTCAAGGTTGCATTTGTTAGGACTGTAGAGAAATTGATGGTCTTAAAATATCATGGAGTTAGTGAGTAATCATAATACTGGTAATTTTGACTAATTAATTTGAAATAAGATACAACTTATGTGGATTCTCATCTGAGAAGAAAGCATGTACTATTAGCTATAATAACTGAAGCAGAATGGATTTACAAATTATATACGCAGTCCATAAATACTTCTATGGTAAACTCTAATTTTAAAGGTTACAATATTTTCAGTAAAATTAAAAAATAATTCAAGATTTTAATAATCAAGTGATATTTGACAACACAGAAAAAGTCAGATAAATATTATGTTGTTGTGTTTGAGTAACAAGTATGTTGGGATGACTTGGAATGGTGACTAAACCTGTAGAAAATTAAAAGATGACTTCTGGTATACTAACTTGTAATCAGAAAAGGTTATCGCTAGGTCTCTGAATTCTTATTTCAAGTTCTGTGTATACTCTTAAATATAAGCAGATATACTGTGATCTCTGGAGAGAAAGATATACTAAGATAGTCAATGATCCCACTATAATTTAATCCTACATCTTCAATATTCACAGCAATAATAACGAAGTAGTTTTTGCATCATATTAACATGTTAGGAAGAGTCACTTAAGTTATAAGAACAGACATGCAATTCAAATCCAGGAATCTGAAAGCCCAACCTTCTCTTAGCCTATCACATTGAACTACTACTTCTCAGAATAGTGAAAATCACCAAGGAGAAGATAGTGTTACTCAGCAAGTTAATGCAATATATGTTAAAGAATGGCAAGGTAATTTAGCAAATCATTAAAGGTGAGTCACAAAGGAAGTGTACTCAATCAGATTCCAAAAATTTAAAGACAGAAAAGACTCCTGCATAGCAGACAGGAGAATGAGTTCAAACAATGCTCATTATAACAATTTACTGAACAGAGTTAAGGAATAAAGAGAAATGTACAAACTTCTCAAATCTTAATTGAAATTTCTTACTTTTGAGCCAGAAATGGTTTTTAGCAAATTGTAATAGAGTACTTTGACTGCATCTACATTTTAGAATATTGATACTTGACTATTTTTCTTCCCCTTAAAAGTTTATTGTGATTAAAATGCTTGCAAACAAAGGACTCTGGAAAGATCAAGTGGATACCATGGGTTGGAAGGTCACAGGGCCAGTGTATCAGTGAGGGTGCTCCATGAGGAAGTCTAGAGGAATGGCAAGCTTAGGTTTTGCTATAGATTATCATAAGCCTTAGAAACTGCCAGAGTCTTGGAAATGATCAATGTAATACAGTTCCTTTTATTAAGAAAGAAGTAGATATGAGCTTACAAACCTGATAGGAAAATACAAGGACTTGACCTAAAGTCTATAGACTTGACCTAACCAAAAAGAACCACAGACTAACAAAATCTTAGTCAACATTAGGCACGTTTCAAATGATTTGTCAGAAGTCCAAGTGACTCCCAAAACAATATAGCCCACTTTGAAAATGGCTTTACATGAACCTCCAGCAGCACATGTTTAAAGCAATAATGTACATGAGTAAGAAAAATCATTAAATAATTGATCTCATGTCATCAAGGCATAAGTGACACACTCAGTGTTAGAAGGAAGAGGTATAAAATATGAATAAGCAGTTCTAACAAAGACGATTGCAATAAAGAAATACACATCTGTTCAAGTAGCAGAAAGCCAGTCAAAATTCAGCACATTATCTATATTAAAAATATGAAAAGGGGCCATATTTCTTCTTTTCTCATTTTATATTCAGTCTATCAGGTCCATGAGATGGTTTATAGAAATTATTCTATCAAAGGGAAAACTAACATGCACAATCACTGGACACCCACAGCTCAATCATTGTCACATATGTCCAAGTCAAAGACCTTCCACTCCTGAGATTATTCTCAATATTTAAAAAATAACAATATGCTAATGTTAACATAATGAAAGAGGAATATAGCTTAAAATCTGCCTAAATAAAAAGCAAAGCACAATGCAAATGTTATCACAACTTTCTTACTCCATCGTAACTAAGGAGAAATGCTAACAATTCTAATTGCTTAGGTTTAAGAAGAAATGTATTAGATGTTGAGTGTTAAATTCATTTTTAAGTTTTTTCTATAAATACTGCTCATGAAGGAGTTTAGAGGTAAAAGGACGTTATTCTAAGTTAATAAGATCCTAGAAAATTACAAACCATGCTGGATATGATATTGTTAATCTGAATCAGACTTATGTTTTCAGTGACTGGAAACAAAAATTAGTAATGTCATGATAGTGAACACAGTTATAGATCTCTCTCTTTTTGTATAGAAGAGATTAAAAACTTCAACTTTGCATAGAAAAATATGATTCCAAGGGTTCATTCTTGGTATTTCCTCTTCAGGATATTGTAAATGGAAAGCCCTTGGGGAAATACATAATTCATAAGCAATAAAGGGAGAAGGAAAACAGCAACCATGCATTCCTAAACATCCAAAATATACAAGGGAATACTCCTCACTGAACTGTTATGCCCTGTGAAATATCTGCCTTGACCTACAAGTCACAACTGTAGAGCATTGGGTTTTAAAAGAACTGTACACCCCAAACTTGGATCAGATGATAAATAGTGAGAAGTAGTGCTAAATGTGTAAAAAACAAAATCAAATATCTTCACATCTTAACACATTTAATCACCATAGAATGTCATGTATTACAACCCTGTTACAGAGTTTATGTGAAGCATCAAAGAAAAAAAATTAAACAATAATTCAGTAACCCATCTCCCTTTTCTTTAGGTTTGTAGGCTTAAAAATTGATGCTGTCAGGTATTTACCATTTTCTGAAAAAAAGATATTTATGATATTAAAATTGACAGAAAATAAAACTGAGTAGTTTTCCAGTATCACTGAAATGAGTAGGTGCTCAATATAAAAGAATATGGAACAAAAATTTTACAACTACTATAACATTAATTATGCTTGTAAACATCAAATGCATACTTTTTAAATTATTTAACAATGTTAACTGTGATGTTATAATGGACATATGAATATATTCAACATTCTTTGTTTTTTGAGACACACCCATTTAAGACTTCTTGATTGCTCAAGAAGTAATTCTACTTATAAAACAACACAGTCTCATCGTTGGCTTTACAGTTTTCTGCTTCATTCATATCAGCTATGTATTTGATTAGAATTCTGTGGAGTAATTCTAACCGTGTGTGTGTGTGTGTGTGTGTGTGTGTGTGTGTGTGTGTGTGTGTATATATATATATATAGAGAGAGAGAGACAGAGAGAGACAGAGACAGAGAGAGAGAGACAGAGAGACAGAGACAGAGACAGAGAGACAGAGACAGAGAGGATACACAGAGATTTAAGTTACATATTATCACAAAAACTTAGTTTTATAGCTGAGCATGATGAGTCACTTTTTAATTATAGTAACTGGGGTCTGAGGCAAGGTCATAAATCAATGCTAGTCTGAGCTACATGGCAAAATTAAGACCAACTTGGACTATGTAAAGATATTATTCATTTCAAATGAAGTTAAAAAACAGAGGTTTTTGTTGCTGTTGTTGTTGTTGTTGTTGTTTTGGGTGGTGGTGGTTTTTAAGAAAACAAAATGGGAACGCTCTGATAAGGTCTGTGATCGAACATTTCTGTATAGAAAGTTTTAGGCAGCTTCAAGAAGAAAAGACTTTATAGGGAGTTAGTTGTGGATCTCCACCTGCATAGTAGTGGATGTGAGTGTGACTATCTTTGTAACTAGGAGGAAAACTGAATTTGAATAAAGAAATATTCATATACATTTCACATGGACTAATTTTTAAACCCAGTGCAAACCTGTCTGAACTTTCAAATATTTTAATCTCATCTCCCACATTTATCCTCACTTAAGACTCTCTACTTTCTTAGTAACTGGAAGCAAACATACAGGTGATCTGGGAATGACATCTTCTGCTTGCCTCTGCCACAGGACTCTCCAGGTTACAGTGTAGCTGCTCTAAGAATGATCTCACTTGCCTTGTCAGCAA
Organism: Onychomys torridus; assembly: GCF_903995425.1. Taxonomy (NCBI): domain Eukaryota; kingdom Metazoa; phylum Chordata; class Mammalia; order Rodentia; family Cricetidae; genus Onychomys; species Onychomys torridus. The sequence continues at coordinate 89,843,514 of NC_050448.1, read as the reverse complement.
TTTTTAATCCAGAGTATTAGCTATACATAAATGTGAATTTAAGTACTGTTTAGTCACACTCACTAAAAATGTAACGCTGATGATTTAGAAATAGTTATAATTATTTCCTTCATTTGATAATTCTGTATTCAGTGGTATTGCTATCCATTAGCTTTGTAAATGCTTTACAAAGAGCTCATCTAATAAACATAAAAACCTATTAGGAGGAAAATATCATCTCTATTACCTTTAGTTAAACTTAATATAATTTAATGGATAGGGTCAACTGCCCTTACTTTTCTCCCTGTGAAATAGAGAGGTTGGATGGATAAGGAGCACAGATCCTAATATCATCCCATAAGCACATAGGATTGATAATTGCTTTAAACAATGTACTTGCCTTGAGAATGGGTGAGTTTAACCTATATCTGCAATAATATTTCTCACTCTGATTAAAACATGTTACTTCTAAAAGAAATCATTCTTAGCTGAGTAAGAAAGCTCATTATATATGACGTTCTGCAGATGCCTTCTCTACTTGCTCTCTTCTGCTGAGGACTAAGTAGCATTTTCCAGATATCAGACTGATTGAAGCTATGAAAAAGCTATATGTAATATATTCACAACATAATATTCCCAAATGAAACCAGCAGCCAGGGGATGAGTATGTGTGTGTTGGGCCCCTCTAATGCTTACCATTGCAGTTTTCCAAAAAGGATTTGAATTGTTCATCCTTCTTATACTGTAAACTCACATTTGCTTAAGCATTAGAAATACAAATTTTGCAGACTTTAATCAGCTGGTGTGTCTGATGGTTTTATTTTTAACATTAGCTAAAGGAAATCTCCAACAATGTGCTTCTATTTCATCTACTGAAAGGTCAGAATGCTTATTGGAAAATCTAACATTACAGGGAAAAAAAAGAACCCAGGTAAATTTTAGGGTGATATTTAGGGAAAGTATTTTGCTACCAGACTCTGAGTCTGCATTTAGGATTTTACCACATCAAAGGAGAATATTTCCTAAATAGCCATGCAGATCTAGAGCTTACCCAGGTTCACTCAGGGCTCAATTTCTACGATGAGATTATGTATACAGTAGATAACTAGTAATCTCCTGCATCAAGTCAATTAAGGATTTGACAACACTTAGCCAGTTACTGAATAACCAATCTAACTTCTCTAGTGCGAGTTTTGGAAGATTTACGAGTTTTATTGTGGCTATGATATTATTTGTGGCTTCCTTAATAAAAGGAACAGCAGAATATGTCCTGAATAATTAGAATGTGGTTCCAGTTTTTATGCTTGCTGCATATGTATATATCCTAACTAAAAACTATGTTTAGGATAAGAGAAATGCAAATAAAGTTCAAATTACTTTAAGAAATAATTTGGTTATTTAAAGTAAACTATATCAAATTCCCTCATTGCTGTGAGTATTGCTTACTTCTTTGATTAATATTGAAATAGTTATGTAAAAATCAATGTTTAAGCCGGGCTGTGGTGGCGCATGCCTGTAATCCCAGCACTGGGAAGGCAGAGCCGGGCGGATGTCTGTGAGTTCGAAGCCAGCCTGGGCTACCAGTGAGTTCCAGGAAAGGCACAAAGCTACACAGGGAAACCCTATCTCAAAAAACCAAAACCAAAACAAAACAAAAATCAAAGTTTAAAAACCTTTACCAATTGAGTCAATTTATAAATGAAAGTGACCTGGTGAACAATGATTTTAAGGGACATGTTTTCATTCTCATTTCATGTCCATATTGTATCAAAAACAACTTTGGACCTTAAGATGTTGGTAGAGCCCACGCTTCAGTGCTTTTAGTAAGCATGCTGTTTGTATGTGGAATTCACTGTCCAACTTCATCATAAAAACAACCTCATGCTCTTTTATAGCCCAGGATAACGTCCTGTTTCTGAACCTAGCTATCTCAAAAGGAAAACTCTTTGGGCAGCTATCACCTTTGCGTGCTGACATTTCTCTGGAAGTGAAGGCCCAGAAACTAAGTTGAATCACACGCACTTTGGGGAACTGTTGGCACTGAGAAAATAACTGGTTGCACCATTTGTAGTATTTTCTTCTGAGTAGAAAACACTTTTTCTTCTAAAGGGTATGAAGAAAGAATATTCTCTGGGCCAAGATGCATATTTTGCCTTCTATTTTTTTCTCCTTGAACATGTAACATTCTTTCTTGAAAAGCAGAAACCTCTTCATAAGATAGCGCTTACAAACAATTTTATTTTGGGAATTCTCTATAAATAGTGAAAAATGTCACTCACCAGCGGACCAGGCGGTCCATCTTGGCCAGCAGCACCAGGGAGTCCTTGTTCTCCCTACAGAAAAGAAAATGGAACATTGATAATCAGGACAATATTTATTACTTTAAATGTTGGATGGACATACAGAGAGAAAAGAATTCACATCTGTAAATTGTACCACCTCAAAACATACAAATACTGTAGGTTGTTTTTTTTTTCTTTAATTCTCTGTACCTGTGTATGCACATACACTCATGTATACATGTACATATACTTATATAAGCACATACAAATCCATAGATATATACAATGATACATGTACAAAATCCTTTATCACTGTGACTTTAGAACTTAGTTTTCTTCTGTTTTAGTAAATTTGAACTTTACTACAAAATCAAAAATAAATGAAATACCTAAATATTTGTAAATGTATTACTAAGTTATTTAAACTGTCACCTAGTAACATCTATAGAAATACTGGATTTCCATAAAGCATAATGTAAGTTATGATGCAACAACCTCACACACATTTTAATTTATAGACATTGAAATTTAATGTAATTTTCATAGCAGTCCCTCTTAGCATAGACACTTACCACAGGACCAGGGATGCCTCGAAGACCTTCAGGACCAGGCTTTCCAGATGGACCCTGAGGTCCAACAGGGCCAGTTTTCCCAGGAGGCCCTTCAGCACCAGCTTCTCCCTGTTTGAAAATGAAACATGTGGGCACATTAATAATGATAGGCACATGTTATCATTTAACGTGTTGACATGGACACCGTTCCACACATGAATGGTCTAACATATCTCTTCTGCACGTTTTACCTTAGCACCTTTTTCGCCTTGCCTTCCTTCTGAACCCGGAGCACCAGGAGGACCCTGGAAATATAAAATTAAATTTAGAGATGTACTACCTTAAAAGAAACAGTGCTGAGGAGCTTTCTGCAAATGCAGCAACTGCTAAGACCGCTAAATTATAGTTTCATACTACTTTTCTGTTTAAAACACAGTGTTGAAGTTTAACACTAATTTTATGCAAAGATTGCTGTTTAGATCATTTAGTATAAACCACCAGCTAAGGAAGCCCAGATCACTACATAACATCAACATAGACAGTACCAAGGTAGCTTCTCAAACATGCTGATGAAGGGCTGGGTATAGTGGTGCATAAATTTAAACCCAGCACACAGGGAGCAGAGGCAGGTGGATTGCTGTGAGTTTGAGGCCAGTCCAGTCTACACAATAAGTTCTAATCTATCCAAGGCTACAGAGTAAAACTAAGTCTCAAAAAATGCTGATAAAGGTACTTACCATGAGTACAAATGATAGAGACTTTTTGTAATTTTGAGTTATTCAGAGTGTCTCAAATATATCAAACATTCTTCACATCTTTATATTTAGGGATGTTTCAGAAGTGCCTTATTCTAAGAACATCTAAATATCATTCATTCTAGGATCATGCACCAGCAAAAGAAAATAAAATTTGCAATCATGAACATCAACAATATAAGGAGTTTCACTCTTGTGGAAATATTTAATTCACAAGCATGTAAGATTAAAAATAATTTGATTTTTAAACTCTAGGACTAGAGATGAAAAAATTATACTCAAAATATCATGGAAAATCATATGTAGCTAGAGTTTTCCTGCCTGGCCCACAGTCAGGACAAATCTCTCTCACCCGCCAGGCCTGTAGATGCTCAGAACCAACCAAGTAAACACACAGAAACTTATATTGTTTACAAACTGTATGGCAGTGGCAGGCTTCTTGTTATCTACTTCTATCTTAAATTAACCCATTTCTGTTAGTCCATAAGTTGCCACATGGCTCATGGCTTACCAGTACCTTGTCATGACGGCGGCTAGTAGTATCTCTCTACCCAGTCTTCCACTTCCCACAATTGTCCTCCTCCTTGTCCCACCTACCTTATCCTTCCTGCCTGGCTACTGGCCAATTAGCACTTTATTTATTTTAACCAATCAGAGCAACACATTTGACATATAGAACATCCCACAGCAGTCATATGTGAAGTAAGATTGAAAAAGAACTAATGATCTCTAACTAATATCTTTTATATTCCCTCCAGTTCCAATTGCTTTCCATCTCTGCAATTTTCTTAGTGATCATATTTAAAATTATTGGCAGAGATTGGATATGGAGGTTGGATAGGGGAGATACAATGGTGATATTTCATGAGATAACATTTTTGTTTTAGATGTTATCTAAGTATTCTACTGTGCATACAAACTTATCTTCCATGTTATTTCTCTACACTGCATATACCAAATTAAATAAGTACCAATCATTTCATTGAGTTCCATGGACTCATTCTAGATGTGATAGTCAATGAAGACACTTTTAGCCATTTATTTGTTCAATAATAGTACTGTAAACTCACTTATTGTTGGACATTCAAGGTGCCTCAAAATATGTGTAGAAATTGTATGATCTGTTCCTTAAGATGGCAGTAATATGCAAAGTCATAATAGATACTTTAAGTGCAGGCCTTTGGTGTGCTCTTATGGCTTACTTTTTTAAGAGAGAGAAGCAGATCCCAAAGGGCCTGTTGCAGTGCATCTGTTTATTCAGCAGTATCTGCATTGAGCACAGCTTTAACTTTTCCTACTTTTACGATGTTGTGGCAGAAATTGTATTGTTGCCCTAGGCAGTGGAATGTATATTTTAAAACATCACAATGACAACTATTTAGAAAATAGCAATAATAAAGTACCCTGGAGTATCAGTTCCCTCTCTCTCTTCCTCTTGCTCCTTCTTTCTGCCCCCCCCAAGAGCTCTCCCTTTCCTTTCCGACTGTTACTTTTTCCTCATGATACCTCTGTTGGGGTTTGCTCCTGAAGGCCAAGGCTAATGTGGTAAGAAGTGCTTCCCTTAATATAGACTGTTGATGTTGAACTGTCTGTCCTGTACAATGAACCAAATGGATTTTGTTCCTTATAGTCACACTGGCTTTCTGTTCAGTACTGGTAACACAAATAGATACATTCAAGTCTCCTGGGAAATCTGGTTTCAGTTGTTTCTCATATGTTTGCATAAAAGAAACTACTTAAGTTTCCCTAAAAGCCACCATTACTACATTTTCCTACTCATGAGAAACAGACATATAATTTTCTTTCCACTGTTAATAGTTTACAATATGATCTTATAATTTGTTCACTCTGCCACTCAATTCTCAATATATATACATATTATGTATAATAAAAATTGTGCTATGCATGATGAAAATAACTACAAAATAAAGTCAAAACCATAGGATTATACAATTTCTGACAAGGACAGAGAAGTAGGCTAATAAAAACAGTACACATAAATTATATGAAGATGAGGTCAAATATGTATTTGATCCATTTTAGGGGGAAGTAAGGATTTCTAGGGAATTTCCTGTCAGAGCTGAATCTTACAGTAGGGGGAATACAAGGGATTTTCCATGATAAACACTTTACTTCCTGATTGCTCTTGTGTAAGCACAAAAACACAGGATTCATGGAAATGACGTGAAGTTAACTACCTTGGGAAATATTTACATACATATGAAGTGAATTAAATATTCGTTTTACATTAAAAATTGCAAGTTGTCCATAAACTAAATACTACAATTTTGAGTATTTAAGAATAAAAGTAAAACATCACTAATTTGGGATTTTTTCAGAACCATTAGAATTATTTTAAAATATTTTTTAAAATTTTTATTTATGTGTATATGTGTTAGTCTGTAGGTGTATATGACATGTATTTGCAGGTACTGCATCAAGAACAGAAGATCTGGAGCTGGAGTTATAGTCAGCTGGAAGAGGCTGGATGGGCATGCTGGCAATTGATCTCATGGCTTCTGGAAGAGCAACAGTACTCTTCACTACTGAGCCATTTCCCCGGCCACTTGAATATTATTTTTGAACCATGTGTATCCAGGATATGCATAATCTGCATTGGTTCCCAATGTAGATTGGGACTTTGCTCGCATAATGACTTTGAGAGGTATCATTTACTGATGAACAGAAATGTTAATTGGATGTTTAATTTATTTTAGCATTACCATACATTATCTAACATATACATATATATTATAATAGAAACTTTTCAAGGGCATTTGTAAAAGTAAATGTCTTTATTTGAAATTTAAATTTATAGCATATATTTCCAAAATATTAATCGATATATGCCATGAGTACACAAATATAATAAATAATCACAAAATACAGATCTGTATGGCATCATGTACATGTATATATTTCATCATAATGCATAGGCTCAGTTTTTAATTCATTAGACCTTTAATTTTTTAAATGTTCAATCATTCTCTTTTGAAATATTTACTATTAAACAGATACCATTTGTTTTATTTTTCTTAGTTTAGGCTTGCCTTTGGCAATGAGCTAAATCTAAAATTCAATTTACTATGTTAATTTTCAGATAATAATGTTAAAATTACTTCACTCTTTGTTACTTGCTAGGAACCAGAAGCTGGGTAGCTCAGAGACCTAGGAAATAACAAACATAACCAGCAAGATAATAATAATAATAATAATAATAATAATAAAGTCAATGAAATGATTCCTAATGATACTTCTAGATTGGAGCCTAACATAGTCATCATCAGAGAGACTTCATTCAGCAGCTGATGGGAACAGATGCAGAGACCTATAGCCAAAGATCAGGTGGAGCTTGGGGACACCACAAGAAAAAGGACCACCAAATCAACTAATTTGGGCTCATAGGGGCTTACAGAGACTTAACTGACAAACAAGGAGCATGAAAGAGTCTGACCTAGGTCCTTTACAAATAGGTTATGGCTGTGTAGCTTGGTGTTCTCATGTGCGTCCTAACAATGGAAGTGGTGGCTATCTCTGATTCTTTTGTCTATTTTGGGGACCTCTTTCCTTCTACTGGGTCGCCTTGTCCAGCCTTAATATGAGAGTTTGTGCCTGGTCTTATTGTAACTGGATATACCATGTTTGGTTGATGTCCCTTGAAAGCCTGCATTTTTCTGAAGAGGAATGGAGGAGGAATAGATCTGAGGGAGAGGGCAGATGGGGGAAGGGACTGAGAGGGGAGGAGTCTGGGGAAACTGTGGTTGGTGAGGAATATATGTGAGAAGACTAAAAAAGAAAGAAGAAAGAAGGAAGGAAGGAAGGAAATAAGAAAGGAGGAAAGAAGGGAGGGAGGGAGGAAGAAAAAGGAAAATTATTTCATTCAGTGTTGGATAATATAGTACTCTAGACAAAACAGCCATTATCGTCATCAGATCATCTGTGTCTGCTTAGAAGAAATCACTATGAGTGGGACTGTTGACAGTTAACATCAGAAAAAAGAGTGAGGAAGAAGGATCATTAAACCCTTATCTGAGAGTCGAGTTGCTCAGAGTCATTCTCCCCTAAGTCAGTGCAGCTTCAGTAGTAATAGGAAGTACATAGGTGTGTGCATGTGCTGAGGTGGTGGAGGCGGGGTAACTCCATATGCATAGCTATGAGGAATCCATCATCTAAGGAGAAGAATTTCTAGTATGGCTACACTGGGGTCACTCACACACTGTAATTAAGCCCCCCAAAACTCATTAGTTTAGGCTGGAAAAAAGTAACTCAGCAGTTAAGAGCACATACTGAACTTGTAGAGTACCTGAGTTGGGTAATATTCATTATATATATATAAATTTTAAATTCAATAGTCCCCATGGTTGAACCTTGGTAGAATCACACTTTGGGTTATTGTTGTGGCTCTATTGATCCTGTTTACTTCTTCTCAAAGAAGAAGACTTTACAACAATTAATTTTAGAAATATTTGAATTAAAGGCTGGGGATAGAACACTCACTATAAAGACAAATGGTGTATGAAATTCCATGGCTCATTGATATAAGTTGCACAATTTTCCAGTGCTTTAAGAAAGTATAATTTTTTATCAACTACTACAAATTCATAACCTAAGGTACATGTGCTACAATATTATAACTTAATTTTCCTACTTGTTCAATAACTATATGAATGATGTTTCTAAGTATAATTGTCATACACAATGGGCTAATCAATATTCTATTAGTCTTACCTGTTTATGAGATTCATGAAGAAAAACTGATAACATCAGTTACTGGTAATTTCAACTACCATTATAAAACATTACAGCAAATTAGTTATTGGTCTACTTTCCTTTTGCCTCCAATGCAGGCAAATTAAAGATAAAAGATACATTTCTTTCGATAAAATCTATATGATGCATAGTGAAGACTGTATATTCTAGGTGGGCTAAAGAGAGTAGTTTGTAAGGTATTGAACTATCCCATAAGCTTGCTGAAGAATTATTACAGTTATTGTGTAGGAGCATTGTTAAATCATTGGTCATGTCTTGAAGACACTAGTCATTCTAAGAGGCCAGATCTCTGAGCCTGAAGAACTCAGCCTCTCTTCCCTCCAACGCGCGCGCGCGCGCGCACACACACACACACACACACACACACACACACACACACACCCTGCAGCTCTCCCAATCTAGGGCAGAGAATTAAGAAGTCACCTGCTGTGATCTACAAATCTTCCCTTTTGGTCTTAGTACTCATCTCCTCCACCAATTCTTGGCACATAGGCCATCTCAGACTAAAAATACACAGTGTGAAATTTCCTGCCACCCTCCAAAAGACCTAAAAGCCAAGATCTGCGTTGTTGGAGCATTAAACGTGCTATTTACATCTCTTTGGTGAAAGTGTTCTAGCAAGGATCAGTTCTAGAAATGTTTGAATAAGTCATTTAATTGGGGAAATTTCTCTGAAGGCTTTGCCCTAAAGGTTCCTCCCCACCCCTAATCACCTTGTTTGCCCACTTCTACTCTTGTTTTAAACTCTCCCTCTCCAGGCTTCAGTGGAAGCTTTTCTTCTCATTTACTGTGCTGGAGTGCTGTTTATAACACGTAATTCTGTTTATTTTCTAGTGCTTTCCCATGACAAGGCCCAGGATGGTCGTGGATCTTTCTCTCAATAAAGTTGATTTCTCTAATGTTATGGGGGAGTTCTTTTTGAACCCACTTGCTGTACCTTTCCGTTTGCATGTCTAGCAAGGATGTTCTTCCTACGTTCACAGAGGCAAAATGAAATTAACTATTGCACCAGACACTGCTGTTGGCCCACAGGAAAACAAAGTTACACAGAGATAGCATTCTCAGTTCAGCTTAAGTTTACAGAATCCACTCTGTACAGTGTATGAACAGAGTGACATCAAAAGACATTAAAATTTGCCATGCTTCCTCCACAATCAACTCTCTGTTTTGTCACAGTTTTACTTATCCTATACTCCCAAACCTGTGTTGTTTGGTAAATACATTTAATTAAAAAAAAAAAACCACTAAGTGGAGTTTATTTTTTTAAATAGTTGATGAAAAAATACTTAACAATATTTGTCACACAAGTTTATGCTTAAAATACCTAATATAAATATCAATTTCAACAGTATAAAACATGCATTAGATTACTAAGTGGAACACTTTTTGTATGTGTGCCAGTGAGTTCAGAAATGATATTTATTAAACACAAATGACAAGGCAGGACTACAATATTAAGCAAACCAAAGCTTTCTATGAAGTTACTATAGATTAATTGCTCAGTGCTTTGAATAAGTAGGATACAATAGAAATATTACAAAATAGAAACACTTACGTACTCAATGCCATGGTTTAGCAGCATGAGAAATCAGATGTTATACTCATTTTGTAACAATAAAACTTCTACTCAAAAAAGGTAAGAATCCCACACTATATTATTTTGTAGCCAAATAGTTGACAACTACATCTATCTAATTCTAATAAAATCACATTCTACATTATTTTGTAGTGCTACTACAATATTCCAATTCCCCTTTTTCTAGGTTTACAAGTTAGAAAAGCTGTAATAAAATAAAATAATCTTTTTACTATTTTTCTAACATTTTAAAATTAATTTTAAAATGTATTCACTATATTTTGATCATATTTTTTTTCCTTTCCCCAAATTTTCTGAAGTTAATCTAATCTTTTTAAGTAAAGATTGAACTCTTGAATAAATCAACCAGTTTGTTTTGTCTTTAGTTTACAAGAGTTCAAGCTTTAATTATTAATACCAAGGTGGACTTTATTTTGTTATTAAAGTTTTGGACAGTGAAATAATTTTTCACGGCACTAAAACAGATCTTACATCGATGGGCAAAAGTAGATTATTTTGTCTATCAGATAAAGTCAGTTTACTGTGTTGGTTTATTTAGCTTAATACAGAAAGCACTTCATTGAGATAAGCAGCTCTCAGGTTAGAGTTAAGGGCTTCACATTTCAGAGGGAGAAGACCTGCACGTTTAATGTTCATTAGTGCTGACCTCAATATGATCCACTACATTCAGATGAATGTGAATATTTTTGTAAACTTGGTGTAGTCATCACAGACTCTATGCACCATGTAATACATTGATACAAAGCTTTTCAATTTTTGTTTCCAGTAAGTGGAATAGCTTAAAAACAGCCCTTCACATTTTAAACTGGTATTTAAAATGAGCAAAAAGATGAACTAAAATTTCAACATGGATTATCTTTGAAGAATTTACCCAAAATCAAACAGGGATAATTCTACTATAGTACATACTAATAAAAATGAAAATATGATACATGGAGTGAATGACTCAGGTAAGTCATCTGTTATACTTACTTATTATTATATGTTACTGTGTGTGCACAAATTCAGAATTGGCAATTTGAAAATACATTACATACTACTTTCAACTCTTACAATCCACTTTATCTCACAAAAATAACCTTAAGTTATCATTAATCATTTTCTTTACTGACTTTATTGACTTTGTAACTTGTATTTGAATGTTATATATGTTTATTTTTATTTGGGACACATTTCTTAAATGAAATAGCAACTCTATATATTCAAGTTGTAGATTTAGATGACAGATGACAGATATAAAGGATAGAGAGTACCCTGAATTTTATAAATATTTTAAAATAGAAACACTAAATACAATGTCATTGTTTAGCAACAAAATCGACTGTAGGGTATCAGTCATTGCCCGTACATGTCTTAGGTAAATACAGCCACTGTTAAAAACCGAAGTAATTGATCTCTCTTAAGTTGGTGAAACTTATTGTGCTTCTTGTTAGTTTTTTGAGATGAATCAATGTTGACTCAAGCACGAATAATAAATTTTTAACTCATATGAAACATTCTGTTTTTTATTCATAACTTGGTGGATTAATAAATTCTATAATTGAAATTATGAATAAAGATGATATAAACATACTTATACTTGGAGACATAACTGAGCATGAAAAAATATTATGTAGGCTGAACATCCAGATGACAGAGAAAGAAGTTCATGTTAGAGTCCATTAGGTAAAAAGAACTAATTCCCAAAGACAACAGTGTCAGTTCAAAAACAGTACATGTTTATGAGGATCATCATTATTTAGTAATAATTTCATAAATAAGACTATGCCTAACAGTCAAAAACAGTTATATGAACACTTATTGTTTGCATATTGACTAACTTTTAATTTACACAACCATAGTGGGTAGGTACCTTGAGAAACACAAGATAAGTAAACTGAGCAAAGTTATACAGGTGATAAGAAGTTAAGATAGTTTAGGAATTTGAATTTGATTTTATTATCCTATTATCTACCACATTATATTTTATTATTTGAGGTCAGAAGAAAAGCAAAAGATTTCTAATTTCCTAAAAGAAGGATTTCAACCCAATTGTAAAGAAATTTTATACCATTATTCATCCAAAAGATCTGAAATAATACAACTGAAAATTTAGTTTATTTTATAATACCTAAAATTTAAAAAGGGAATTTTGTAAAAATCAACTCAGATTGTACTGCTGAGATACAAAGACTCAGTGAGACAATATTTAACATGGAAAAAATGTTTATAAGAGTAGGATAACTCTAAAAATGAGTAGTCTTTTTAATTACACTGTGAGTTTGGATCATTGAAGAATGAGACATTTGAGAAAGTAAATTTTGATGTTCACCACACAGTCTGTTAGGAACAGTATAGAAATTAAGACAGAAAAAGATGTCTTCTATAAAAGACATTAAAAATATGGGTGGTGCAAGTGATAGAACTATAGCGCACTCACTGTGAAAATAGTAAAGCCTGAAGTGCTTAGCAGTAAAGATATAGGACATTTGAATAGAATACTAGTCAAGTAAGGAGGTGAAATGACTAATAAAATGTCATCCAGCAAGAGTAGCCTATGTAGAAAACCAATGCACTCTTACTGAATTTTTCCAGAAATTTAAATAAGACCAATTATTCAAAAACTATTCCTAGATTAAAGAGAGAGAACCTAACTCATACTATAAGGCTAACATTGCCCTTCAAAAGAAACCGGACAAGGACACTAAAGAAGCAATTGAAGTATATACTATCCCTGATGATTACAACTTAGAAATTATAAATTAATAATAAATCAAAAATCACAAAAAATACTCATTACAATCAAATGTGACTTATTTAAACAGTGAAAAGACAGCTCATATATAAAAATTACTAAATATATTGCACTTAACGGTGAATAATAAGTCATGTGATCTTGTCAATGGATGTAAAAAGTATTCAATAAATTCCCCTTCCTTCATATTAAAATCTCTAAACAAACTAGTTACAGAAAGAATGAGATTCAGCATTAAATATACTACATATAGCACATCATCAGGTGACATCACACATAACAGGGAGAAGACTGGTAGTGGTCTTTAAAATCCTTATCCAGATGAAGATGTACACTCCCACATATTATAGGTGAAATAGTACTGAAAATTTCTAGAGCAATTAGACAAGAAAAACAAATAAAAGGTACACTAGTATGAAGAGAGGAATCAAATCCCTTCTTGTAGTAGAGTAACCTAAAGACTCCATCACAGAAGGACAATTGATCATATAATTCAGCAAAGGAGAAGTTTAAAAATACAAAATGTAGTATTATTGAGACACACTGATAAATTTGATAGAGATGAGAATAAATGATAGAAAATATGAAAATTGCAACAAAGAAATTTATCAAGGAAGTGAAAATCCACAACACTGAATAGCTATGAAAATACTAATAATGTTCTTCATAGAATTACAATTAATCCTACAATACACGTACAAGCTCCCAAACTCTCCCAATAGCCAATGTGGATCATAAAAACAGAGCTAATTTCAAGACATACCAAAGTGTTACAGTAAGTGAAACAGCATGGCATAAAAAGCAGTCTAATGGAATATATAAGAGATCTCAGAAAGAAACCATGTTATCTATAGATATCTGATTCTAAACAAGGGGACAAAATCAGTTAATTTAGAAGGAACAACGTCTTTATTAAATGGTGGTAGAAAGAATATTGAGTATTGACCCTGAAGTGTCATTCCTTCAAAAATTATCTCAGGCTAGATTACAGACCATAATATAAAACTCAACATGTAGAACTACTTGAAGAAAGCATAGTGGGAACACTTTTAGACATCTACATAAACAATAATTGTTGATGATTGCCACTACAAAGGAAAGTGGTAGACAAATGGCATAATATCAGATAAAAAGTCTTCTACTGAGCAAAGAAAACCATCAGTAGGGTATATACACTGCAAATAAGAGGGAAAAAACATGTGTCAACTATTTGACAGAGGATTAAAGTGCAAAACATAAACGGATACTAGCAGTAGTGACAACTACCAAATTGAATTAAAAGGGGCCAATTATCTGAGTGGACACTTGTCAGAGAGGTAAAAATGAACATTTTTCAAGATGTTCAAGAGGTAAATGTAAAACAAAACCATAATACTCCAATTAGAATGGTCATATACTCCAGTTAGAACAGCTATTATAAAAACAAACAAAACAAAACAAAAAACAGCAAAAGCTGCAAAGATGCAGAAAAAGGAACTGCCATACATTGTTACAGAAATTTAAAATAGTATATCTAGATGGAAAACAGTGTGGAAGTTCCTCAAAAAGAGAAAAGTAGATCTAACATATGGTCTAGTCCTCCCCTGACTTTCTATATTTCCAAAGGGAATTAAATCCACGTACCAAATGCTCCCTGCACCCGTGTGCTCTTTGTGGCACCAGTCATGACTGCCAGGATATGGAATCACCAGACATTAGTGTCTCCAGAGAATGTAGCAGTTATATCTAACGGGGTATTAGTCAGCCTCAAAGAACGGTGAAATCCTGTCATTTGTGAGCAACTGAATGGAGTTGGAGGACAATATGTCATGTGAAATATGGTAAACATGGACACTAGAAGACAAATGCTCTTGTCCTCATTTATATGTAAAAGCTCAACTGAATATAGGATAGTTCTAATACTAAGAATAGTGAGGGGAGCAAAATAAAACATTACCAGTTAGCAGGTACAGAAACCGTGGTAATGATAAAAACGTTTATTTATATCGACCTCACAATAGTTGTGGAATGACAATAGTTCACAATACCCTAATATACAGTCTATGAATCTCTGTAAGGCAGGAGCTTCAAATACAAGAAGTATAGGAGAGGAAAAGGTCATAAACTTGTTTTATCAATGCATTATTATAGATCTGCATTTAAATGGTCCTATCCATTAATATCTGAAATTATTATTTCTAATTAATCTAAAATCTTTAAATCTCTTTGCTTCTATGGTAGTATTTTGGTTTTTTGTAATATTTTACACCAATTTATTTTGTGTTTGTCTTCATGTGTGCAAAAGAATGGGTATGGAGGTCAAAGGCAAAGGCAAACTTGCAGGAGTCAGTTCTCTCATTTTGTCCTGTGGACTGGGGAACTGAACACAGGACCAGGCTTGCTAGCAAGCACTTTTACCCACTGATACATCTCACCTGCACAGAAACAATTAACGTGACCATAGCTACTAATGTGCTGCTACAATCCTTTATGAAAACTCTGCTTCATCAAAAATCCCGTTTCCAAGTCCATGAAATTTGATAACATAAGGCAGCCTACAATATAGATGGATGCTTGCATTCAGTCTACTGATATGCATTCATGCTTTCACAATGTGTAGACCAAGCTTTGGACATTTCACCCCCATGGAGAATACCAGGGGCTTGAACTGGAGCTGTTTAACAGCAGTCAACATTTATCCAGAAAAGCAGGTAACTCTAACAGGAGGAGTTGCTTGATTCATTCAAACTGTGACAGTGAAGTAGTTAAACTGTACTCTGAGTTAGGGATGAATTTTGACATACTGAAGAAAGTGGTTATTTTTCAGCCTGAGATTCTGCCCAGAGCTTGTATGAGTAATATCAATCTAAACACACAGTGAATAATTCAAATAAAAAAAATGAAAAAAAAAGAAAAACTTACTCTCTTTCCAGGAGGACCTGGTGGGCCAGCCTCACCAGATGGACCAGGGGGACCCTGAAAATGAATACAGTTAGGTATAAATGCATAATTCACTGTTTAATAAGCTGGGTGTTTTTCAAAGCCAACATAATTTCTCCAAATAGGAACTGAAACTGACTCTCTGCTCATTTATACACATCTGTCTTTCCTAAAAACCTCAGCTCCCAGTCAGAGGGCTGAAGTGCTTCTAGATCTCCACAGAGTGAGCTAGAAAACTTAGTAAACTTCTTCGTGGATATAGGAAAGTGCTTCAAATTTTCTTTTTGGAAACCTATGCCATTTCAAAAGCAATGAAAAGCAAACCCCTAACATACATGTGTATACATTTTACCCTATCTTACAAACTGTGGACACACTGACTTACGACCTCTAAACTGCTTCCCATACAACACTGGCATGTTGTGCCACTGTGTAAACAACTGTGTGAGTATATGTGCCCTAAGTGTACCTCAGACTTCCGACACCTGAGGCAACGAACCTGGTAAGAGACTCAGCTATCTTCAAAAATACTTATGTTAATGCCTTCCAGATTTCTCCTTTCCTAAGTAACTCATAAGCCCAAAACACGTCTTTGCCATACAAAAAAATATTAAAATGTCTATACTGTAATTTCATTTAGCTTCTTAGCTGAAATAGCTTATGGACTACAACAAGATGCTAGTCTGACATTCTTATTTTTATACTTATTAATATTTAAAAAGTATTGTTCTTCTATAAACAAGTGGGAGTTTGGGGGTCTCTGACTCTTTTGCCCATGTTGGGGACCCTTTTTCTCCCACTGGATTCCCTTGCCCAGACTTTGATTTCAGGGTTTATGCATACTCTTATTTTATCTTGTTCTGCACTCAGTCCTGCTCTTTCCTGAGGGAGTGGGGAGGATGGTATGGAAAGCAGGAGTAATGAAGGGGGCTAGAAGGACTGGAGGGCAGAAGTCTTGGGTGAGGACGTATTGTATGACAGGAGAATAGATAAAAATTCAGAAAAATAGATAAGTAACAGTAGGACGAGCTCATAAACATATTATGACATATTTTTAAGAAATGCATACATAATACATACAATGAGCTTCGATTGTGAAAGAGTGATCTTACTGAATTGTCTTTTAAAAAAATATTTGGTCTATATAATATGAGGGGGAAAACATAAGGTTTCTGGCCTACCGGTTGCCCTGGATCTCCATCTTCACCCTTGTCGCCTCCGACACCATCTTGCCCCTGTGATTGAAAGTAAAAATTAACACAGATTGTTATATCTTATTATTATAAAGGTACAAAGCTTACACAGACCATATTGATATATTGGTGAAATAAACTGTGATCAGATAAACAAGTAAAATTACAATATTTTATTTTTTTTTGGATAATGGTGCCTCTTCCTCTTCCCCTGAGCACTTGGGAAATTATTATTATACTTGACTGGGTATAAAGTATCCTTTTGATATAAAGAAAGGAGGAAGACTCACTGGATGTGTAAGACCAGTGCTTCCATTCACCAGGAGCAGATATAATGCAATTCAAAGTAGGATTTGCATAATAAATTGCATTAAGAAATAAAGCCTTGAACTTTGTGATAAAAGTATAGCTGCTACTTAGATAATTTGTTTGGGCAATCCAAAAAAGTTTCAATAATTGTGCAAATGAAGAGGATAGCGTGTAACAGAGGCACAAGAGTCACCCGTTGGGTCGATCTAGTGGTCAGTGTGATTTCTGTTTGTTTCATTTGGCTTTCTGTTCTTAGAAGTTCACTTGTAACGTAATTTTTCTAATTGTTACTACAGACTGAGGGAACAACCCCACCAAAGCATCCTTTTATTTCTCCATGGTACTTACAGCAGGGCCAGGTTCTCCAGGTGGGCCAGGATCTCCAGGAAAACCAACGGGCCCCTAGAGAGATGGTATAAAAGGAAAAATAGAATAAAAACAGTTTCACAGTTTCGTTTTTAGTTTAAGAAGTTAAACTCATGGCAACTGCTGGTTAGGTATATTCTCCAGCTAGAAAAAAATAAATAAATAAAACTGAAAGGAACTAAGAATGCATGCAAATATATGAAATGACATAATGACTTTGATTTCACTGGAATTCCACATTTTTAATCTGTTTAGGAAAAGCTAATAAGTGAAACTGACACAAATTTCACTTTAAAGAGGATAAACTCACCGGGTTCCCCTTGGGACCATCATCACCTGGTGGTCCCTTAGCACCAGCAGGACCCGCAGCACCAGGGGCCCCAGCTTCTCCTTTCTCTCCTCTCTCTCCTTTGGGACCCTAAAGAATACATTTAAAAAAATAGTTACTTTATAAGCACTGTTTCCACATCTCAACATCAATATGGTGGGCTGGAGAATTCTCAGTTTTTCTACTCTGTATTCTACTTTGCAAAATTTCTAAGACTCTGAAATGAATTAATTAAATGCTGATGGTCATGAACCCTGCATGCTAGATTTGTCAAAACATTTCCAGATTGTCAAGGGACTATTGACAATTTAATGACAGTTTAATTTATGTTATAATACTAAATTTTAGTGAACAAATGTTTATTTATTACAGCAAGAAAATCGGTGTTTTTTTTTTCTATTATGGACAGTTAACCAAACACAATGTATATAATGATCACCTTATCATTTTAATGACTTAACACATGTAAATGTGACCTTTTAAAACTTAGATACTAATCAAAATATGTAGAGGATTGTCAGTTATTAAACAATATGTTTTTGTATTCGTGGTCACAGTTAATAAATTAGAAAGGAAGAGTAAAAACAGATACTGTTAGGAATCAAGCTCAATGTTCAAACACTCTAAAAAGAATTCCTAAATATCTAATGAAGCCTAATAATGGTTTTATGACTATAGGACTTACACTTGAGCCAGCTTCACCAGGGGGCCCTGGGTTCCCTGCTTCTCCAGGTTCACCCTACAAAGGAAGTATCATGTGAGGGTAAGAACACAGAAATCATGTTTTCTATTTGTAATAATGACTTTACTATGGCTATCCTAATTTATACCAGCCTCTACCTTACTGTACTGCTTAAAACACATCAAAAATCTAATAAGAAAGAGAACTTGGATTAATGATCTCAATAATTCAAGTGAGGAAACAGACTAAATGCTGATTCAGTTTTCATTGGTGAACTCCAGCACATCGCCCAGGTTACCATCAAGCTATAACAAAAATCAGAACATTTTCTAACAGTTTGCATTTGTGTGGCATCAAAATTCACATTATAATCAGGATTATTGATATTAAAATGTGAATAATTTTATTAAACTATAAATTCACTCTCTTGCTAATAAAATATATCAGTAAAAAACTTGGCACTATATTGATAATCCTATAGAAAAAGTGAAGATCAGTGTGAAATACAGAATGTACTTAATCAAAAGTCTTTTATTTAAGTTTTAAAATATTACAGATTTAATTTCATTTTAATTCAGTTGGATATTTTCCAGGTCATCTGACAAGTAAAAAAAACAATGTCTTAGAAAACAGCAATCCATATTTAAATGAAGATATCCTGAAGGATATCCAATTTGTAATGTTTCTGTACAAAGAACACTTTCTTCATTTAGCTATGAAGTCCACTGCTAGTATGTCCTTCTTAGAAATGCATAAAACACAATGTTTTATTCCAGTGATTACTTAAGTGAAGGGATGCAGCACATGTACACACATACGCACACGTGTGCCTACACAGACACACACACACACACACACACACACACACACACACACACACACACACGCCAATTTTCCATTCAGAACTCTTCTAACAACTCCAACATCAGTGATTGTAAGCATTAAAAACTGTGTGGGAGTCTCCTAGGTATTAATTTTGAACACTGATATCCCAGGTCTTCCTGGCGCATACCAGTGATTCTTTGAAATTTTCATTGTAAATGCAAACATCATTCCAAGGAAGAAACTATTTTACAAAATTTGTTAGTCTTCTGAAATACAAACATATTTTGACTTCGTAAGGTATTTGTATAGCTATGATGGCATTAAGAACTTTCAAGGAATTTCTTAGTTGTGGAATTGTGTGTAAATTTTGTCTTTTCCAAGATAAATGGCAAATATATTCTGTATTTTGAACAATTATTACAAGCAAAATATTGCAATTACATTATGTATGAAGAAAGGACTTCTTTAACTATCCTAATATAATGAAATAATATATCAATAATTTGGGAGATGCTATTCACATATTTAAAATGAAACAAGTACTTTGTCATTCAAATAAACTGTAAGGCAACCATACTAAGTATTTAACACATGGAATATCAGCAATATTAAGAAAAATCCTGGAAATGTATTGAACACAAAATGTTTTTCTTATCATGTAATATTATTGTGGAAAGTTCGAACTAAAAATAAAAATATATATTTTTAAGTTGACATCAATATATTTTGCTCATCTCTTTCCATCTTTGTTAAATATAAATGAAGTTATATTCTGTAAAGATTATTTCCAATTTTCAAAAACAAAGAAAATAATCACAGTAAAAAATGTGTTTAAACGGTAACACATAAAGGTAAAAACTTCTATGAAATCTCTGAGAATAGTACATCAATACACACTTGCTTTCAGAATATTAAAATTATCTTTATGCATATTATAAACAAATTCATATGATATAAATCACAACTACTGAAGATAAAAGTCAATAATTCCTAAAAAGTCTGTATTAAAGTCTTTTAGAAGTAGGCTGACAAAATTGCAAATAAATACAGCAATGCCACAGAGGAATATGTCACGTTAACAAAGTCCATTCCATGGTGTGAAGAAGGTAACAAGTATTTACTCTGTGGAATATAATGGTGTTCTATGATAAAGCACTAGTGTGTGAGGGATAAAGGAGTGTGCAGTTATCATTCGGTATTGCTGGTGCACTCCCCACTTACTTAGGAGTGCTTCCTGCAGAAGAAACAGCAAATTGTTCTGCATATTCAGAGTAATTACAAATTATTGTTATTATGAAAATGTGTTGTTTATTTGTGCTGAGTAAATTGTTGGGACACTTCCCATAAATACACAGTTCATAAGAACAGATTGGTGTATTTGTACAAAAGAAATCATGGCTCAAGGTCACCAGCCTCTGTTTTTCATTGTAATTGACGGATATAATTTTCCAAAATAGAAATTGCAATGAAATCAGTCAGAATCCATGTTGATGTCACAAATTTATAATTTGTAAGAAATTATATGATATCACTTTTTTTAAAGTTAAGATTAGGGTTTCCAATCATTTTCTCTGTCACGAAAAAAAAAATTAAAGGAAAAATATTGTTATCAAGTAACATGTTTCAATTTAGGTATTTACAGAGTATAAAAATCACTGTAGGAAGATCCTAGCATGTTCACACACACGCACACAAACACACACATACACACACACACACACACACACATACACACACACACGTAAACACAAAACTTTAAAAATAAACAAATTTCAAATGAACAGATACAAATTAATTTAAAAACTAAGTCAAAACACCAGCCTTATTGAATATTACAAGACTCAAAAATGGCAAATTTTTATCATTTGACCTTTTACCTAAGTACCAGTGGTGTGAGACTTCCCTCTAACTCCCAATATTGGCAAAGTCACTATTAATGAGAATCATAGAAGACAAAGTATAAAAGAATAAAGTACTTAAAACTATTCGCTTGTCACTGACAATCTTCAGGACATAGGCAAAGCACATTGAAATGTCTATTGAAATTACAGACTGTTGTTAACTCTCTAGGCAGCATCAGAGGCCAGAGGACATGTTCCCAAGAAAAAAAGTAGGGGGAATAAAGTCGGTAGGATTTTTCAGGACAGTGGTGTCTTGGATGCTATTCTTGTCTTATGCTTTTCATGCTAGGATAATTAAGCTTAATGAGAATTCTTTTCCAATAACTGTGCCTATCTCAACATATAGCTTTCACTTTAAGACTATAAACAAACCTCTAAAAGCAATTGTCAAAGAAACTGCATTCTTTATCCTCTAAGAACTGGAAAGTGTAATTTGTTTTTAATTTAGTAATTAATGAGCTATTTGAACAGTGAGTCATATGCAGTTAATTATAAATACAAGAGTCAGGATGAAAAGCAGAAGTAAACATCAATATAACACAGTGTAATCTCATTATACTCCTTTTTAGAGGGTTAACTCATTTAATGAAAATAAATGAATTTAATTATAAAATAAAATGTGTCAAAAAAAATTCAAAGCAAAGAAAAGAATCATGTTTCAAAGTTGAAATTAAAACATTACAGCTATCACTTAATAGTAGATGTAAAAATTTTACATAATTTCCTTGTATAATATTTTATGGTATGGATTAATATTTTGTTCTTCAAAACTGGCAAATAATTTTCTTAAATGAAGCAAATGTCAATGATAATTTTCTTTAAAATTCTATTAGGATGTGAGGTTGAATACATAAATAAGAAATCAAAGACTCATTTTGACATTTTCAAAAAAAGAAAGAATAGATTTTTAAGATGAAATAATGTTTACCAGGAAAAAGAGCTGTTCTGAGCACAGATGTTATGGCACACGCCAAGAACTATGAAAAGTACGAGAGATAGGCTGAAGTGTTAGTAATGAAAAGGTGACAAAAATCAGTGATTAATTGTTTTCTAATGTAAAAGACTCTTTCATTCTCTGGATCATTTGTAGAAAAGTGTTTTTCCTGCTTTAAGTACCAAGTGTCACTAACTATAGTCTCGTCAGACATTCAGAGGTTGAAGTGGAGCTTGGCATTGTCACTTTCTAATGAAGAAACATTCACCAAATCACTGCAATTAAGCCTCAGCTTTCCCTGCTCATGAAAGCAGATAACTATGACTCCAACACTGTACTGAGACAGGAAGTAATCTGGGTGCAGCATTCATCGCCACAGGTGTCAATACAAAAGACACATCAGATTCTAATTTCAGTCGCTATAGGGTCTAGAGCAAATAATAATGAATTTGTGAATATATGTGCAACACATAGCACCGAACTTATGTTAGCAGCATGCAAAGTATACCCCACAATTATCAAAGCTTGCTACTTCTGGCTGTCTTAGCCAGTGGTCCTTACCTTGTCTCCCACACCACCAACAGAACCAATAGAGCCTGGGGGTCCTTGTGGTCCCTGAGATGTAGAAAAACAAACAGTTATACTTTTAATGAAATGTTCAGCTCACATACATGTGTCTAGGTTTTCAAAGAGCACTGTGTACGGGAATTCGGAGTAAATTGTGGGGTGGAACAAACGTAATGACTTCTACAGTTGTCACATTTACTAACAGCAAATAATTTAACATATTATAGCAGCTTTCAACTTCTGCAGGATTTGGAGCATAAGGCAAAGAGACTTCCAGATTTCGCCATGTAGTTAGTAGTTGAAACAAAATTCCAGTGCCTATGCCCATGGAAAAATCCGGACAATTTTTATGATATGATTTTATATTAAATCCTAGTCATGACTGTATTTAAGAATGACTTATGGCACAGAAAAACAAACCCCTTAAAAACTGCCAGGCATTAGATTCCTTCAGGGAAATGAAGGCTCTATATCTTTTCCAGTTTACCGGCTACTGATATCTTTTATCAGTTCTGACCTCATAAAATGAAAGGCAAGCACGAGAGAAAATAAATCCAATTGAAAAGAATGTGGAAAATGTGGCTTCATTTGCAAAACATGAAGTTAGAAGTAGATCACATAGGCTAGAAATCTATAGAAGATAACAAACAGTAGCATGGATATGTTATTATATTTCCAAATTCTATAATATTCCATCAGAATGCTTGACCAGTTTCTAAGGGGAAATGTCCTCTTTATCTAACTGAGAAGGAACTGTTTCTCACTCAGTGAGAAAGGGTGCACAAATGCACATATTTCTCCGAACGTTATATACTGGAAATGCATGAGGTAAAGCATTTAGATAAATGCCTTTGTGTAGATATATACCCAACAATCGTTTGGAGTACACACCTAGACCAGTACATCAAAGCCAATTATAAACTTCTCACATCATTGCAAGAGAGAAATCTCAAACTGAAGAATTTAATAACCATTTACAGAATGCTTATCATATCTTAGCTACAGTATAAGTATACTCTTCTGAATAATAAGGTTCATAATGATACAAGTGATATTTTTCACAAATATATGTTAAGTGCGAACTGGATTTCTACTTTATATTAGTTGGGAACTGTTCAGGAGAAAAGCTATTTCTTTCTCTCTATTATGATGTAGGATAACTAGATGATCATTAGGTTATTGTCCACTTCTCAGGATAAACCATGATGCGATTATCTCCATTGTATCTCATAAACCGTCTGCCAGCATATAATACTAGAACAGAACGTTCTTTGAATTAACTAGCATGTACTTCACAGTTCTTACATCAGCTCCATTGGGACCTTGAGGGCCTCGTGGGCCAGGAGGACCTGGTGGACCCTAGAAAGACAAATGACAGAGTTTGCTAAGATCACACACAAATACAGTTAACATTTTTATATTTTAAGATAACTAAGATAGTCTTGTGTCTGTGAAATCACAGGCAGAGGAGAATGTCAGGTCTATAAACATGCAGGATGAAGACAATATTATATCACAACATCAAATGACCCTTTACTCACTGATAGGAAATTAACACTTAAAAAAATAATAGAATAGGAAAGCAACACACAAAGCCTATTGCTGTTACAAGTTATTCACAATGTAGCCAGTGACATACTATGGAACTATATCTTACAACATAAAATAATCATAACATTGGAACAAAAACAACAAAAAGAAAACCATTACTGGACTAGTTTAGAATTAGGAAATGAAATGAAAGAATATTGTTTTTAATTTGCGTAAACATTATTGAGTGTATGAATTCTCAGGTTTGACATTACAGAATTGGAAATAACTATTTAGTTGAATTCCTACAATGAAGTTTCTATGTCCTGGATATACACTAAAATTATCCTGGGATCCATTTGTTATAACATTGTTGACCAACACCCCTTACATCTAGGTTACAATTAAGGTAGTTCAAAATAAAAAATAAATAAATAAAATGAGATGATATAGAATGAGATAAAGAGAACAGACACTAGTGAATACCTAGTAATTAGTATTTTATGAAAAAAATCTCATTTTAATCCAATGCTACAGTTGAAGATTTTTCTAACCTGGCCTGTCATATGCTCAAGGAGAATGTATCAGTAACTCCAGGAACCAGTGCACTGCTCTAAAAATGGACAACAGTGTGTCTCCTGCTGTTTCAGAGTATGACCTTGTCACCATATATACTGTGGATCCCTCACAGTTAGATTTGCTGAGGATAGGACAACTTTCAAAGTATATAATAAATCTGGGTGTTGCTCTTAAAGTGAATGAAATGTAACTTACAGGTATAAAACTTCAAAATAGGAGTAGACCCCCACGATCAGGTGTAGTTGGTCAAACAAACTCCATGGTATTTTTGTAGATTTTTTTTTTGTCCTATTGGTCTTTTCCTTGTATATTTTGGTTTCTGTTTTGTGGGGTTTTATGTGTTTCTTGTTTTTTGTTGTTATTTTTTAAAGAGAGAGGGCATAGAGTAGGTATGTGGGGGAGAGTAGGAGGAGGGCAAAGCGTGATCAGAGTATTTGGTATAAAATGTTGATTAAAATATGTTTTTAGCTATTACATTAAAGTATGAATCATCTTAATTTTTGGAGCACCAAATGCAATAGCTGTCAGGTTCCCTTTGTCATCTGTGTTCCTGTCTCTCTGTCAGCAAGTCCTCGCATTTTATTATTTTGGTTCCTTGTTCAAAAATCAACTGAGTGTGTAAGCTGTGTCCAATGCTCCTGTCTGACCATTTGCCAACGTCTACTGCAGTCTGGCTTCCTGTTTTATCTCCCACAGGGTTGTTTTGGATATTCCAGGACCTCGGAATTTTCATACATGTTTTATAATCTCCTTTTACAAAAATTTAAAAAATGTAATGTAGTGGATAGCCATCCCAGCATTGGCCTGGAAGTTCCAACCCCCATTGAGGCTTTGGTAATGGTCACGCCCACAAGGCAGGGCGGAGGAGGAAGTGGAAGACCCAGGATCGAGAGGAGAGGTCTCTCTGGTTCTGGGACGCTGGACACAGGAGGTAGATTGAGCAGAGTTCTCCAGAGAACACTGCCAGACTGTGCCATACCTCTGCCAGACCCTACAACCTATCCCTTCATTTGTAAGTTACCCCACAAAATAAACCTCCCTTTTAACTAGGTGGAGTGGCCTTAATAATTTCACCAATAATGTAAAACAGTTTTTGCACACCTTTCTCTTCTTAGGTGTGGTTTGGGCACTGTAATTAATGTGTGAGTAGTGTTGGCATGCACACTACCATTGAACAACTGGAAAACAAAACTTACCATGGGTCCAACATCTCCATTTTCACCCTTTTCACCTGGAGGGCCTGGTAACCCCTGAGAAAATGCAATTTGAAAGAAAGTCATCTATGTGTTTTAAAAGATTTGACATTTGAGGATCCAGAAATGGCTAAGACAGTCAAATGCATTCTGCACAAATATGAGGACTTGGATTTGGATTCTCGGAGCCTGTGTAACATCAGACACAGCAGTACTTATCTGTAATCCCAATGTTTGTACAGAGAGATGGAAGGCAAAGGTTGGAGAATGCTCTGTAGCTTGTTGGCATTTTAAGCAGTAGTAACACAAAAGCAATGTAGTTAGAGTTTTCCTGCCTGGCCCTGAGTTAGGACAAATCTCTCACCTGCCAGGCCCATAGACGCTCAGACCCAACCAAGTAAACACATAGAAATTTATATTGTTTACAAAATGTATGGCGTGGCAGACTTCATGTTATCTACTTCTTCTCAAATTAACCCATTTCTATTAATCTATACTTTGTCACGTGGCTCGTGCTTACCATTACCTTACATCTTCCTTGTCATGGTCAAGGCTGGCAGAATCTCTCTCCAGCCTTTTACCTCCCAGAATTTTCTTTTCTCTTGTCCCGCCTATACTTCCTGCCTGGCCACTGGCCAATCAGAATTTTATTTGCACAGAGCAATATCCACAGCACAGCAAATATTAAAAGACATTGTCTCAAATGGTAGCAGGTAGAACCAAACCTGAAGTTACCCACAAACTCTACTTACACACAATGAAACATGTTCATTTGTGCTCACACATATATATACACACTCACCCCAAAGACCCAAAAAATATGCTTTTATGAATTTATACCACCAATAAATAAATATAAATCTAATTAAGCATGTGGAAATGAACATTCAGAAACAAACATATCTTAAAATACTTATAGTAAACTGTTTCCTACATGTTATAAAATCTGACTATATTAACAAGTAAAATCCATGTTCTATATATTTTAGCTTAAGTTTTGCTAAAATAAATCAATAAACACAAATAAAATTTGATCATAAAACAGCTCTCCCTTTTTCTATTTCTTTTACTCAAGTACAGACTTTTTACATTTATATTTTATGTTTTGTATTATCACAGTCAGGCAACAGTTTGGCAAATCTCTTTAAAAGTAAATATTCCAATATAGTTCCAAAGTTACACATATATCCCGATTTTTAGTCTATTAACTCGCTCTTGAATCTTAAAAAGCCACAAGCCATGAAACCCATCATTTGTGTCCCCTAATCTCTCTCTTTTGTCCCAACCACACTGTGCATGAACACCAGAAACACAATGTTAGGGGAAACTCTGGCGAGCCAGGGCAGGCTGCACCTGCCTATATCTCCACTCGGCAATCACTTCCCCGCTACATCTTCTGAATTCCTCCAGACAGAACTGTGTGTATTTGCTCTTTCTTATATTTTTGGTTGTGAGCCTAGCCTTCAACGCCTGAGCCATCTCTCCAGCCCATATTTGCTCTTTCTTGTCATAGCAACACGCTATGTTCCTTCTTCATAAAATCCTAGTCACAATCTATTTGGAGGCAATATTTTTCTTAGATGTTGACTTTTTAATCTCTTGAAACCAGTGGGACCATGAAGCAAAAACCTATCATCTCAGAAACTATTTGTTGCATGAACCGGTGAACTAATCCTAAGTAAACAGGAAAAGTTACTCAATAAGAACTTTGCAACAGTTGCTGTGATACTAAAATACCTCAATTATTCTAAAATTTTAAGCTTTGAAACATAGCTTCATGTATTTAATTAAGTAATATGGTACAATTAACATGATATTAATGCTGGAGGGAAAGACAAAGTATGAAGAACCATGTCTGAACAAATGAGCATACATGCAATGACTAGAGAATATGCACGTGAAATAGTGTGTCTTCCAGGGTAGAAATAACACAAGTGCCATCTGGTTTTTAATGTTCTGAGTAAGGATTTGCCCCATTTTTCACAATGTTAACAATATAATCATCTATATATATGCTATAAGCTATACACAATGAATTCTAATGTAACAACTATAAAATTTCAGATTAAATCTAATAAAGAAGTAAAACCATCAACAGTGCTAAAAGCTAACAGACTAACAAAACTATTATGTGATGATATTTGTAATCTAAGAAAGCTTGCCTGAAGATCAGAGGGCAGGGCTAGCCACAGGGTTAAACATAGAGGTCAAGCAGTGGTGGTACACACCTTTAATCCTAGCATTCTGGAAACAGGGATCTCTGAGTTCAAGGCCACTCTGGGCTATAGGAGATTGATCCAGTCTAGGAGAGAAACAGCTAGGCAGTGGTGGCACACACCTTTAACCCCAGTAATTGGGAAGCACACAAGCCATTAATCCCAGCACTAGGAAGGTTGAGATAGGAAGTGAAAAGGCTGGGTAGAGAAAGGCATATAGGTGTGAGGAGACAGGAAGTAGAGGCCTTTCCACTGAGGACTCAGGGGCATTCAGTCTGAGGATTCCTGGGGTTGGAGAGGTAAGAAGTAGCTGTGGCTTGTTCCTTTGTTTCTCTGATCTTTCAGCAATTACTTCAATATCTGACTCTGGGTTTTTATTATAAGACCATTTAGGATTTGTGCAACACTATTGGCATTGGGACTTAAATGTAACAGCTGCAAATTATTTGGTTATCTCACAGCAAAGCACCCATGCTCTATCTTCCCACTGTGTTCCAGGACAGTGGATATGGGACTGACTGAGCGATGCTTGCTCATTTCCACAGATGATGACCTTCGATAAATCCATTCTACTTTACTTATACTGTCCTGTTGTTGTCTTAGACCAGGTAATAAATAGTTTTTTATGTTCTACTCATTATACCTGACTCCGAGAAAAGAAATCTTTTAGTGGACATATTTGTTAATATTTGCAATGTGGCTCATTTCAATTTTTTCCAGTAAAAAGCCTTAAGTAGTAGTTTATGATAAACAATATATACTTGAATTTTGTCTGCTTTTTCTTAACGGTCGGTATGATGCCCAAGAAAAGGTATCAGCTTATACATTCCCCAAATGATTACCATTTTTGTGATGGTAGCTTCTAGAATTTAAATCAGATGAAGGAAGAAGGAGAAGGAGGAGAATGCGTAATATATTGTGATGCCTTTAACCTCAGGAAATGATGACAGGGTAGAGAAAGGTATTCAAGACGTGAGGAAACAGGAACTAAGTCTGTTCAGCTGAGACCCTTTTGGGTAAGGACTCAGAGGATCTTAGTCAGAGGATTCTTAGGGTTGGCAAGGTGAGGTTGGCTGTTGCTTGGCAAGGTGAAGTTGGCTGTTGCTTGCTCTGCTTTTCTGATCTTTCAGCTTTCACCCTGATAGCTGGCTCTGGGTTTTTAATTATAAGGCCTTTTAAGATTTGTGGTGCATCTGGTGTCCAACATGTAGGGCACAAAAAAGCCACTTGGCTGTGGTCTTGCAGGGCCTGGGTCATGCCCAAGATGCATGCAGATGGAGTCTCCACCCCACATAGGCCAGAGTCTCTGGCTTCTTCTCTCCTGATGAGTTGTGGGCTTTTCCTCGATCTCCATCTTGGGCTATTACCACACTAGATAGCCACCTTGAAACCCACTCAGTCTTCTACTGTTCTATGCAGAAACAGTCAGCCTCACATCTGAATCATCATTGTAAGCAGAATTGGTAAGTCAATTGGGAATACTTTTTTTTTTTTTTTTTGTGGTTTTTTGAGACAGGATTTCTCTGTGCAGTTTTCATGCCTGTCCTGGATCTCGCTTTGCAGACCAGGCTAGCCTTGAACTCACAGAGATCCACCTGTCTCTGCCTCCCAAGTGCTGGGATTAAAGGCATGCATGCACAACCATGGCCAGGCCAATTGGGAATTCTTAAAGGGAGGAATTAGTTAACAGAAAGTTCTTTCCCACATTAAAAAATGGTAAACATTTTTATAATGGAGGGTGTTTGGTCTACATTTGACTATACATTAAGCAGTCTGAAAATGGAACAATTAAATGAAAGGATAATTAATGTAGATAGGATTTAGGTAATGTCAATTATAAATATTATTTGTTTGATCATTTTTGTTTTATCATTAAAAAAAGTTGGTTAATATGAATGCCAAGATAAAAGTTTTAGAAAAACTTGTTAAAACATATCACAGATATATTTAGACCCAGAAAGAAGAATTTAAAGGTGAACCACTCTTCAAACACAAACACGACAGTTATGCTTGAAAGTTCAATTTTACAGGATTGAGGAAAATCCTTTAACTTAATTTAGAATATAGAAATTAAAACAGTTACACATTTATTGCAATCTGACTTTATCTTCTACTTCTTATTTTTTAAAATGTGTTACTTCTCACACATGTAGATAAGCTCTACTCATGGCTATATTTATGATTATCAACAACTTTAAAATAGTTAAACAGAAAAAAATAAGAAAGCAAAGACTTTCTACTATACATAGGAAACCATCTTGATATTCAACAAAGAAGAAATTAGAATATCATGTTCCCTAGTAATTATGCACTGGCTATTTTATAAAGGTATTTATATTATAATTTGTAATACAGCATCATAATATAACTAGTAAAATTATATCCTAAGATATTTAACATTAAAAATCAATCATTCTGTGATTTTATTTGTAAGTCAAAAATTACATATATATTTATTACAGTTTCATACAATATTCTGTAACTTCACAAAATTTTGTAGCTATTATGATTTGGATTGCTCTCCTTTTGCAATAACACTAGCGTGAGAAAAGTAATATCTCTAAAGTACACAAATGTCATTGAAAACCAAGATATCATTGCTCAAAGAAAAAAATAGATTTGTACGTAATAAGCAAGTCAAAGATACACAGGAGATCCAAAGGTTTGCAGGAAGCAACAATATCAAGTGGAAAGCGAAAAACAATTGGGAGGAGAAACTGGATACAATGCAATATTCTTGACGAGAAGTTGATACATTTGGTATAGAAGATTGGGTCCTTTAGTGTTTTACAATTTAAAATTTATCTTTAAATACATTTCATAAACTATAGAACTATCACTTAAGCTATTTTATTGATTAGGTCCTTAGTGCTGCAGTCAGTCTGCTACTTCAAATTCTCTGAAATTTAGCTATTCATCTGAAATACTAATTCATCTTGAGGACTGTTTCAAACAGCCTCCTTTTAAACAAAATGGCAATTGAGGGATAGCCTAGTGTGTCAGAAACAGAAATCAAGCAGATGTGTATTTGAAACGGATGTTTTGCTTTGATGTTTTGCATTGATGTTTTGCTTTGATACACACACACACACACACACACACACACACACACACACACACACACACCACATGCAGTGCACAGCACACAGCATTTAATTTTACATAGAAAAAATGGTGTTGCTTTGTTTCCCTATCCCTGGAAACCAATAATGAGCAGTCAGTGAAAAATCATACAGAGGCTTCTTACCTGAAGACCTATGGGCCCAGGAGGTCCTGGGAAACCTCGTGCACCCTCATCACCTTTTTGTCCAAACATGCCCTGCTGTCCTCTGGGACCTGCCTCACCATCTCCTCCCTTAAGAACAGCAAGGTACACATCAGTATTGAAAAAAACATTATAATACATTATTCTAAAAATGGCAGTCATTTTTATAATCTACCATTTATTTTCAAAGTAAACTAAATTCCCAGAGTCTTCTCCAAATGTGTCATTGTTTGGTTTACAAGCATTCTTTGTCTCTAGAGTTTAGTTGATTTTGATTTGACTCACCAAATAAAGTAAAAAATGATCCACCCGAAATTATAATATAATATTCAAATGTATTAGATATTAAATGATGTTATACTGGTTCTTATTTAAACGGTACCACGAATTTTTAAATGTGGCAAGTTATAGTAGATGATTTAAGTGTGACTCAGTGTTTAGCACACAGATAAACTTATTACCACACAGTGTCAAATGGATCTAGGACTGATATACTTAAATCCTAAATTTAATCAGGGAGTTAAAATTATCTAAATTTGTTGATCAAAAAGATGAAAACTTACAGCAATTCCAGGGGCACCGACAGGCCCTTGAAGACCTGGGGGACCAGGAGGGCCCTAAAATGACAAACAGATCAGAAATCTTAAAATCAAAGCTTCTAAGGCATCAGTAAAACGAAAACAAACAGGATACAATAGCTGCCAAGATAAACAATGGATGACTAAGATGTGTTAAGGACCTTTACATTCCATTGGAAACAAAGAGGTATTGTTTAGATGGCTTTGTAATTACTACAACAACCATCATTTTATTCCCTGCAAACTTATACTTTCATATGTATAATCAAGATAAAACTGATATTTATTAAAAACATGAAAAAGTTCCACTCTGAATGTTGTAAATATCTAAGACTAGATTATTCTACTAACATATACCAATTTAAAGATGTTTTAAAAAATTAGATTTCTCTAGTGATATATATATACACACACATATAGAGAGATAGATAGATAGATAGATAGATAGATAGATAGATAGACAGATCAGAAGGAGTACATGAAATAGTATATACTATCTTCTAATTATCAACAGGATTATCTAGGATGCTGTACATACAATATATTAATATATGAAAATCAAGAATTTCTATGTATATACACACGTGTTACACATTTAAATACATGAAACTGTTTTGGAGAATAGATTTCAACAGGTAATGGGTCATCCATGCATAGACACATCCCTTTTTTTCTTGCATTAACTGATAAAGCTTTGCATAGAGAGAGTCTGGTTGTTTTAGTGTTCTGTCAACTTCCCACAAGTGGGAGTCATTTAAAAAAAGAAAACCTTAGTTGTGGGAAAGTCCCCACAAGACTGAACTGTGTGTGCAAGCCTGTGGGACATTTTCTTGATTAGTGATTGGTGTGAGAAGGTTCCGCCCATGAAAGGGGTTGTGCTACCACTGGTCCTGAATGGTATAAAAGAGAGGGCTGAGTAGGCCATGAGGAGCAAGCCAGTAAGCAGCACTTCTCCATGGCCTCAGCAGCATAAGTTCCTTCTTCCATGTCCCTGCTGAAGTTCCTGCCCTGACATGCTTTGATGATGGAGTATGATTTTTGAAATGTAAGATGTCAAAAATGTCAATAACTTCATCTCTTTTCCACCTACATATCTGTGTGATTCTGATATTCAACCAATATTTGTCACTACAGAATGAAATAAAATTCAGTTTTGCGAAGACAGTTTCTCTATAAGGCAATAAATATAATTATATAATAATGAAGTGTGTATATGAATATATATACATGTTTTTATTTAATTTATTTTGTGTGTGCACATATATGTGTGCATTGTATGTGTGCTCTATGTACATATGATCAGGTGAAGTACATAGAAAGATGTCTGGGTAACCTGTTCTATTACTCTTTGATTTATTTTATTGAGCAATGGTCTCTCACAGAACCCTGACCTAGGCTGACTTACATTTGCTCCTGCATGGATTCTTGGATCTCAAGATAGGTCTGCACACTAAAGCAACAAGTGTCCTTGCTTGCTGAGTGAAGGCATCTCCCCAAACCCTTATTCTACAAATTTTTATTAAGGTAAAAGTTATTTTGTTTACTGTTTATATAAATCAACAATACACATTTAAAGTATTTCCATTTAAAATTCACAGTACAACAACTATCTGACAAAAATCTGCTGGAGCTAATGTTTTTCATGTTACTATGAAAAAACACCCATGTAAATGTATTAAAAGGATGATGTTCCCTCATGAAATTGTAAGGAACTCACGTTTTCGCCCTTGTCACCTTTGCTGCCCTTTTGGCCTGGTTCTCCAATTTCACCCTGTATGTGAAAGATGCATGTTAAAGCTCATTTCCAAGTCGTCATACCTGAAATCTCATCATAATCATAAAAATTTAACATTTTACCTTTAATGTAATCACATGCTAGTATTTAAAACCATGGTCTCAGTGTAAAACTTGCTCAACCTCTGATGGTCTATCATTGACCAATAAATACATAGGAAGAAGTCAGAGTAAGTTGAGGACCACACCTAGAACTACACCTTAAAAACTGATTTTGCGCTGGGTGATGGTGGTACACATCTTTAATCCCAGCACTTGGGAGGCAGAGGCAGGAGGATCTCTGTGAGTTGGAGGCCAGCCTAGTCTACAAAGCAAGATCCAGGACAGGCACCAACACTACGCAGAGAAACCCTGTCTTGAAAAACAAAAACAAAAAACAAAACAACAACTGATTTTTGTCCTGAGTATCACTACCAAAAATTGACAGTGGAAGTACATTGACCTACATATATATAAGCACATGTGATCAAAATATTATATCTTTTCTCCTAGTTTTCCAAGTAGTAAGATTACAAGAACACTACTTCACAAAATTTCTACATATTACAATACATTTAGAAACTAACTTGAAACAATGGAATCCTCCACCTGATATAAAAAGCTGAGAACATTTGTTACTCATATGTTGGTAAAAAGGATTGCCAATCCTTTTACCAGTGCCACTGGAGCTTATTCATAAGTCTTATGGCACAGCTTCTCAGAACTAAACATGTACAAATATTCAGTTTATAATATTTTAAGGAAGATAGTTTTTAAAAATATGAAGTTATTGTTCTCTCATACATTTTATGTCTCTATTATGTATGCTGTTTTATGAAAGGCATATTTCTTAACTTTTGGAGGCATATAATACCTTTCATTATATAAATGGTATCGAAAACTAAAAAAAGATAAAACCACAAATCTTATACTTTAGAATAAACTTTCATTAGTTATAGACTCCCTGAGAAAGTACTAAATATATGCTTTAGTATGATACACTAACACAAACAATAACACCAACCTTGTCTCCATCCTCACCAGGAGAGCCAGCAGGCCCAGCAGGCCCTGGGAGACCCACAGGGCCTTGGACTCCATCTCTACCTGCAGGGCCTTGAGGACCCTTCTCTCCCTGCATTAAAACACAATATATCATTAAATTGCTGTAGGAAATCCATAAAGTTTTACATAGTTTAAAAATCTCTCTCTCTCTCTCTCACACACACACCTACATATCCCAGTTCTTACGTTTTGAAAACTAAGTGTTCAATCTTTCTGGGAAACAGATTGCAAGCTGTTAGCAGCCAACAGAAACAATGAAGTACACTCTGTAGGTAATTAATAATACCAACAAAACTTATGTCACCTTTAATAATTTATAAGTCTTTGGCTACACTCTATAAAATTTATTAAACACAATTGACAAAATAAATACTTTTTCAAAATATTGATTACATGATCAGGCCTAATGAGAGATGATCATCCCATGAGGGCAAATAGAAATTATGGCATTAGAAATGGGTTGAGTTAATTGTTACAGAAGTAAATAGATTATATAAGGGTTTTTCCCACTCTTAGACTTTCATTTTCCTAGGATAGAACAACATGAAGTCTTCCTGAGACGAAGACCCTTCATTTTGGATTTCTCAGCTTAATACCATGGATCAGGATATTACTTTTCATTCGTAATTATGCAGTGTAGTATTCTATCACAGGATTGAAAAGGACTTTAGTACTCTATCACAGGACTTGAATATCAGAACAGAGTAATGAAAGAAAAATGTATGGACAATGAGTATAATTCCATTACTAGAGCTGAAGACAGTAACTGAAGGACAGTGATGTTTGAATTACAAGTTTAAACTCAATTGTGTATCTCACAGCTTACAGGAAAAAATATTAAATTATATTTTATGTGCATCATAGCACTTTTTAGGCTACACTAATTTAATTAATTTGTGTGTTCATCTTAGAGGATGCTTTATAAAATTAATATGATTGAATCAATACCAGAAACAAGAAGCAAACCAAATAAACAGAATAAAGTCTACAATAATTGAGATACACAAATTTTAAGTCAAATAATTATGACATGAAATAATCACGTTTCCTATTTTGCCCACCAAAGAGCAAAACTCAAATTATATGAGAATCTCAAGTGCGTCCTGTGGGATATATCTATGAACCATGTAAACACCTGAGATGGAAGGTGTGCTCGGAAAGATGTAAAACGTTTAACATTAACTGGGCGGTGGTGGCACACGCCTTTATGGAGGCAGATCCAGGTGGATCTCTGTGAGTTTGAGACCAGCCTGGGCTACCAAGTGAGTTCCAGGAAAGGCACAAAGCTACACAGAGAAATCCTGTCTCGAAAAACAAAACAAAACAAAAAAAACAAAACAAAAAAAAGTTTAACATTTCTCTAGTATAAAAGAGTGAAGTATATAACGTTTAATCAAAACTCCCATTTTACTTTATAAATGAGCAAAATTAGAAGCCTTTTACTTTAATAACATTCCACTCCCTCACATATTTCTGGGCTTCATGACATGTGGGAATGTGCCATGTCATTTATTGAATTTCAGAGGTTCTCTGTTGTGTGAATACAAGGAGCCGTCTTCATATGCCAGGCACAAATACAGGGAGAATGCAGGCAAGTATGAAGAGCTAATATTCTCGAGTAAAAGGTAATCGTGGGTGCAGGTTGGCAGTGTCATGTATTTCTCCTCAACATTACTTACAGGAGCACCTTTTTCTCCAGCTGGACCAGGAGGGCCCTGGGGGCCTGGACGTCCTGGCAACCCAATTGGGCCTGCTGTGCCTGCAGAGCCTCGCTCTCCAGGAGAGCCCTAGAACAAGAGAATGAGGATATCTTGTCATGATAGTTAAAAGGGATACTTCCATACAAATCACTTGTTTAACAATGAAAACATAATCAACGATATCAAAATTAAGGGAAAGAATTTTGAAGAATTTTGTCAAAATTTCAACTGGATTTAAACAAAAAGGCATTTATGAGCTGGAATTACATGAAAAATCACATAAGATGTTTGTTATACTGCATAATAACCAATAAAGAACTGTGCGAATATTACCTGCTTACTAGTCAAGTGTTAGAAATCATAAATATGAGAACACAACTGCAATGAAAAAATTGCACTTAGTATTTTCTAAAATACATATATGTGTGTGTGTATGCATGTGTGTATAATGCATATCCTTACGCCTCTATTTCTTTCTCTCCTCCTAGATATATGTATATAATGTACATATATATATATGCATGTATACACATGTGTATATGTATATATTATATAGCCATACAGTATATATACAGAATTGTATATATACATACACACATACACATATATGCATATATATATATACAGATAAAATACATGATTATATAAATGTCAAAATAATGTATTAATGATGTGCATTTGTCTCTTTATGAATTATGTGGAACATTGGTCTTGATTAAAACCTGAGTCACTCAAGTGCTGTTGATAGCAATTTGCCAAACATTAATTGAATACTTATTTTCCCTAAAAGTTGTGGCCATAAAACCTGAAGACATATGTGTCACACTAATTGATGTATCATTATTGATATGTGACTCATGGCTTTTACTTTGGAAAAAATGTGTTTGTTGAAAGTAAAGTCTCCTCAGTATTTAAAATTAAACTAAATATTGTATATAAACATTTTAATGTTTCTTAAACAGAGATGGAATGCTGCTGTTTTAAATCTAAGGAAGTGTGCAGAGTGTGTAGATAATATGTTATTATTAAAAAGGAAACTATTTTACTTTCTGCCTTAAAGCATTCCGAAGATTAAATTTCAGATTATCATCTTGCTTTTGGAAGCTGCATTAAAATTAATAACAAAATATATTACTTTCCTGTAGTTAAAATATTTCTCACAATCTTGTCAGATTTCATCAGCATTAAAACAAATGACGGGAAGGCAAAGAGGCTTGTCAGTGTATCCCTGTGCCCTAAGGAACAGTGGCAATTCCCTCTTTTTACTTGTTA
The DNA here is from genome assembly GCF_903995425.1 of Onychomys torridus. NCBI lineage: Eukaryota > Metazoa > Chordata > Mammalia > Rodentia > Cricetidae > Onychomys > Onychomys torridus. The sequence continues at coordinate 89,805,654 of NC_050448.1, read as the reverse complement.
TTACAGAAATTCCATAAGCCTATATATCTGTAATAATGGAATGCTCTTGCACTGATTTTATTTTATTCACCAATAAATGGAAAGTCAAAATCTCTGATGGTGCCTGTTGATTAAACAAATGATATATAGTGAAGGTGAGAATCTTAAGTCTTCAGCCAGCTTTGAACAAACAAAACTTACCAATCCTTCAGTCACAACTGAACCACTGGTAAGGCAATCTCTTTCTTTTCTTTGAGTTTCAGCTCAATTTTAGAAGATTTTTTTATTCATTCAGCATGAGTAAGTTGGGATTCTGTGCTCACATAATACATTCTAAGAAAACTATGTAATATAATAGTTCCTACCATTGGGAAACTCATTTTCAAGCTTAATATCTTCATAAAACTTAGGTATCTAAACTGATATAGTTTAGATAGTAAATAAAATTATTATATTGACAATTATGTAGAAAATAGACATATAGATTAAAATGATAAATTGTTAGTGTTCACAAAGGCAGAGATTTCTGTTATTTTTTCCAATGACACAGCACTTGTGGTAGTTACTGGCAAAAAGCATTCCAGAAATAAATGTTTGCTAGTGTGAGCCTTCTCTTTCTAGCCTTGGAACCAATAGTTCTTATCTTGACCAAACTCTCTATGGCTCATTTTCTCATCAATAAAATATGATTGGAAATAGACTCTGATTAGTTTCTTGAAATGTTTAGTATTATGATATACGTAAAGATCTGAAGAAAATGCTTATCTTAAAATGTGAATACATTGAATTGATTTTTGATAATTATGCCTAGGTATGTCTATACTTAAAAGACACACATAAACTTTAGTTATAAAACTGAAAGTCAATAAGAGACATATAAGATTAGGAGATTCTACTGTGCCACTAAGGTTACATTGTTAGGTAAGCAGAGCTTATTTGACATAGCATTATTGTGTCCTTGTGTCTTGACCAGCAACGGCAGTGTATCAGCAATGCAAAGCTGAAAAACCTAAAAAATACAGAACTCTCATTTTTGTAATTTTTGAGTTAGAAAGCAAAGGTTCACAAAGGTTGTTTCTCTTTCCTTATTCTTACAAACAGTGTTCCATAATAAAAACATTTTCTTATGCTACTAAATATAAAAATATGCTTTCCATATTGTGAAGATTAAGCCTTCTATTCAATTTCTTTCTTTAATGTTATCTTTCCCCACTGTTGCAACCCATCCCCTTAAAGGTCGCAACATCTCCCTATAATCCTTTAATGGTAACAAAACAGGAAGCTATGGCATTGGTGTGAATTTTGGGGCTGGTGTGTAAAGAGAATCAGGGGCTGTTTCTCTAACTGTTGCACAGATGAGGACAGTAAAAAAACATATATGATCAGTTTCTTTCATTATTCCTTTCATATTCTAGGGAGATTTTGTAAAGCTAAGAAAGCAGAAAAACAGACAAAACATCTCATCAGCATTCAGTGTAAATGGAGCTTACTGAGGAAAAACAGAAACACAAGCAAGTTCTTGTGTTACAAAGATATCTATGGAGAAAATGAAAATGTGTATTTCCATATTTTTAAGGCCAAGGTGACCTTCATTTCAATACTGTGAAGTGAAGTCATTACACTCTCCTAATGATATACTTTAAATCACACAAAATAAAAGTCCATCTGGAGCATCAAGCATTACTAGACTCTGAAGTGTAAACTCTGAGAATCATCTCCAAGTTCTGTTCTCATGCAGCAATCATTTGTCATTGGTCCTGGCCGCCATCTGGGAATGCAGACCAGCCTCCTTGGGTGTAGCAGCCAGGTCTTGAAGAGTAGGACACAACAATCAACAGTCATCAATACAATTATTCCAAAATCTATTTCGCCCTCTGAAAAATGAGCACAATACAATGGGAAGAGTCCTCTCAGGAATAAAAAGGTAGAGAAGGGAGAAGGAAAAGGAATTATGACAAAGACCTGCGAGCTATTGAAGAAATGACAAGAAGAAATAACTGACAAAGGAGAAAATAGAATCTCAAGGCTTAGTAACAAAAGAGTAATTGAGAGTGACGGGGTAAGAATGCATTGTAAGTTTGTAAAATGTTGGACATAATTTGGGTCTCCTTCCTCTTATATGTTTTCTCCATATAAAGAAAGTTCCGCCAGAGTCAGAACAAAAAAACAACAAGCCTGTCAGTCGGTAAATGAAATAATATAATTATTAAATTAATTAAATTATAGAGGGAAGGCTTTTAACTACCTTTATGCTTCATTTAGTTAAATCCTAGTTTTGAAGGTTTTATTTTTAATTTTTTTTTTTAATGTGTGTGGTATGGGTTTGTGCAAGCGAGTTCAACAATGACTTCAGAGGCCACAAAAAGGTAGTGGATGCCCTGGCGTTAAAGGTTAGAGGCAGGTAAATTAAAATTGTTTAATACTGTCAAAAATCATAGTGATTTGGGTAACATGAGGGTGTCAAACCATTATATGGCAGAAATTAAGGGGTGATAAGGATAAATGACCTGGATAGCCCATTGTTGTTAGGATCACATAATGAACATGATTTGACAACCATGATTAGTACGTTGATTTTGAAGGCAGTATGGACCCCCAAGAGTGGTTCAATCAGATCATGGCATAGTTAGACAAGTGTATTAAACTGAAATTCTACTCCCAATGAATGACAAAAGGACTGTTAGAGAATGGGTAGCAAAATGAACGGAGTCAAGGAGAAGCATTAGCATGTTGTTAGGAAGAGAACAAGGAGACTAAACAGAGGATGTGGTAGCAGAAATGACGATGAAGTCATAAGCAAAGTACTATAAAGTGGTGAGTGTGGTGGCTCCAGTCTGTACTGGAAAGAAGTTGTGAAGAGAGCTAAGAAAATGTTCAGTTATATAAGCGGGGGAAGAGGATTGAATGAGAAAAGGCTTCTATATGGCATTTTGTATGCTATAGTGATATTTCAGAGCATTGCTGAGAACAGAGGTAGCAAAAATCCATGAGGGCCATCCTCTGTTTCTCAGCAGAGTTTACACAGGATTCAGGAATAAATGTGAAGCCAAACCCTGAGGCTTGCTCATTGCCAATGACTTCATGTTGTTACAGAAATGTGTGACAATCACTACTAGCACGGAAATGACATTATTTTTCATTCTTATTTGATATTTTTATATCACAGACAAATTCAAGTCTCATCAAGTACTTAATTCAGACAGAACACGTATATGAAATTGAAGCTTATTTCATGACTAATTATTAAATGAGAAGCTGAATAAGAAGACAAATTCAAACTACAGCCACTCCAGGTTTTTCCTATTCATGACATTATTTTGCCTGCAGTTGTGATTGATTTCATTGAGAACAGTAAGAGGTAAGACAGTTCCATATCTCCTGCCAGAGCAAATCCTTCCAACCTCCTAAACCCTTGTTTTCCTGCACTCATTAGTGCTTGCAATTAGCAGAAACCCGGCATTGAGTGCTTTGATTGACACATGTTTATTTTCTCTTCCACACACTGTGGGATCACAGCTTGAGAGTAAGGACAGAAGAGCTGTAATTCACAACGAAGGATAGCATGGCTATCTATTATCATATTATCATTGTACTTACCACTGGACCTTGTGGGCCCTGGGGACCTTCTCCTCCTTTCAGTCCAGGTGCGCCCTGATAAAAGTGAAAAAAACAAAGCAATTGAATACATATACAGTGACTATTAATAGGCACTGTGTGACTGACAAAGTGGAGATGACAGGAAGCGTTTTCTGAAGGCAACACATGCAGGGATATACATGTATATTAAGATAATGAAATACATAGATTTATATATAGCTCCTTATTTCCTCATGACTCTGAGCAAAAAATTCATCCATGTGCTTTACTAATATGTTGAGCATACCTGGGCTCCAGGAAGGCCTCTTTCACCTGGGAAACCACGTATTCCTGCCGGTCCATCTTTCCCTGAGATACCTTGAGGACCTGGGTCACCCTGAGAGATAAAATACATACCATTAGCAAAATGTAATTTCTACACAGTTTCTTTGAACAAACCCGTGGTATCCCTTTTGAGTATCATTTAATTAAAGGGTTGTCATTAGGAGTGCCATACATATTGAAATACTGATACCCAGACATAAGGGTGGTATTATGGTCAAGGAAATGATTCTTGGGCTATTATTCAGTAATGTCTTGAAATACAGTAACCTTACACTAGATATCTCCATGGCAAATTGTTCTGACATTGAGTAGTATGGAAATGCGTAACACACATGTACAGTGGATGAGGAGTACATAGGTTTTCAGTAGGTGGATGTCCTTGATCTTGTTGTACCTTTGCACCTTCTTTCCCTGCAGCACCAGGAAGTCCTTGCTCACCAGGAGGACCAGGAGGTCCAGGATGCCCACGTTCACCAATTGGACCAGTCTCACCAGTTGGGCCCTGAATGAGACAAGCAAAGCCATATCAGGGTGGCCTTTCATTTTTGCCAACTCAATAGAAAGCAAACTCAAAGATTACTGTCCTTCACAGGATCATTTTCTTTTATGATGCATAACGAAACACTTCCTAAAACTTAATGAGAGTAGCATATTTGGCAAGTGTTTGAGAAGCTTACTGCAGTCTTGGTAAGACTAGCCAGAAGTGCCAGGGAACTGTATGAAGTACGCAAGGAGAGTTTCCTTGCTCAAAACTAGAACTGCTTGAGAGGGAAGCTAGACCAACTACTCTTTAAAACTTTGCATTATAAATGATAGTTTCACCTTATTCCTCTCTTTGTACAAGGTGTCAAATCTTCTTTACAATACTGAGACTCAGATGCCACTATGGTGGGTACTCAAGGAGTCACTCACTGCTTGATAATAAATCAAAGTCTCTTGGAACCCACACAAATAAGCAGCTTTTTTTTTTCATTTCCCTGACCCAGGAACCCCCATACAAACAGTTAATTTAGATTCACTTGACAAAGTCTGAGGAATAAAGCTAAGGGGTCCCAGAGTTCAGTCCTTGAGTTTGCACTAGAAGCTCTACTAAAAAGCCAGCTGCCTGAAGGGACAGCAAATGCTGAGGGAAAATGCCAGATTCTCTATGTGTCCCCCTGTGGGTGCTGTTTGAAAGGCTGGAGTACGATAAGTCCCCAGTGTCAAAAGGGAATGGTGACCCGTTGCTCTATGCTGCCACAGCAAAAGGAACGATTTAAGTTGAAAACATATACTGAGAACTATCTTAGCATCTGAGACTCTTTGAAAGTGGAACACATTACTGCAGTTGCTTGTGAGACAGCATCCCCTGTGTTTTCCTAAAAATATATCACGTTTCCACGTTCTGGACATGGGTAAAGAGACATGTCCTCTCTTTTTGCGCACATTTCCGGGTCTAAGTTCCCTTGGCGGTAATGACTGAAATGCTTTAGCTAACTGTTAATGTGCAAACATTTTTTCCACAAAGGCATTATCAGCTACATAATGAGTTTAGAGCTAGACTGGATGTCATGAGACATTAATCTTAAACCAAACCAAAACAATAATAATAATAAATCACTTGGCTAAAAATACACAAATTTAAGTCAGGTTAGTAAAGAGAAAACATAAACACTAAAATAAAATATGCTAAAGACTAAAGAGACATACCTGTGGTCCAACCACACCTCCTGGCCCAGGGGGACCAGTCTTGCCTTGAAATCCCTAAGAAAGTAAAGAACAATCTATAAAAGCTATAGGCAGGATAAAGCAAAAATTAAGATTCTGTAATATAATTGAAACACATGTTAAATGAAAGTTTAATTTCAGCTAAAAATGAATTCTTTTCAAATGTAATGAGATATTGTATTGATTCTTTGTAAATGTCCAAAATATTGTATTTTCACTTTGTACATTATAGTGAAAGTATTATTTTAAATAAAATAAAAGACTGCGTTATGATGGATATGGACTAAAATTGTGTTCTTTTCACTCTTCTACCTAATCCAGTAGCATAGAATTTTAGCCGAGCAAGATTTATGGATGATATGTGAAGGAGTTCTATATTCTTTAAGATCATTAACTGATTATACATAAACTTTTAACAGTCTCTTAAGCCAAAATATAAAATATATTTGTAAAGATAATACATTTCATGACTAATAATCATATCAACTTTATCAATATTCTTCCCTAGAACACAAAAGAATAGTTACAAATACACTTTGCAAATAATCTTATCAATAAATATAAGCTGGTCAATGTGAGCAGTGAGTGCCCACTGAATTAGGCTTTGGGAATATATTCTGGTATCCACATTTTTCCAGGTTCAGGAATTATTTTTCCGTGGGACATTATTATGATAGCTTTCTTTCATAAGTCGTATAATCTACATTATAAATTGAGGAAATAAATACAAAAGCATGAAGAGAAAAGCCTTCCAAAAAACAATAAAAGCAAATAGTGCTTACGCTAATGTTAATCAGTAAAGTATTCCCAATTTTGGAGTCCACTACCTATGGTGGGACACCTTGCACAGCCTTGATGCAGGGTGAGGGACGTGGACTGCCTCAAGTTAATGTACCAGGCTCTGCTGACTCCCCATGGGAGGCCATACCTTGTTGGAGGAGGGAATGAAGTATGGGTTGGAGGGGGAAGGCTGAAGGGGCAGGAGGAGGGAAAGGGGGCGCAATCTGTGGTTGGTATACAAAATGAACAAAAAATTCCTTAATGAAACAAATCAGTTAAATATGGAAACAGTATAAACAAGAAAAGCAGGAACCAAATAGAAACTGGTCATTCTATGTTGGTATCACAACTTAAGGAAAAGTAAGATTTATAAATTACAGGAAAGTAAAAAATCTGAATTTTTATTATTGTTCATATTACAGGGAAAGGAAGCACATTTCTCCTATTTTTAAATTTGACTTAAGACCACTAAACGTCTACTTGCACAATACTCTTCAATAGCAAGACAAAGTTGTTCTAAAGAAAATTATCAGAGAATTTATTTATCATTTATAATTTTAACATTGAATCAACTGGTGAGTTTGAAAATCTATGATCAAACTACATGCTATGCACACTCACATGTAAACACGTCTACTTATGTGTACACCATATGCATGAATATTCACATAGTATATGTGTATATACAAATGTATGTATGCATTCATATATACTTAATACTTCCTAGTTTATGCCAACAACCTCTATTACTACAATAATATCCCCATACTGGTATACTCTTCCATGGGCCCAGACTATTTATAAATTGCTAATCTGTGCTGAACTCTGCTCTTTCTCAATAGGTCTCAACTGGACATTACCAATAGTGTTTGGTGCCATCTCCATCTCATCATGGAGACAGATCCCTTGCTGTGATTCTCTAGTAATTTTCCTCCTGGAGGACACATGGATGCTATCAATAATACTTTTATTAATAAAGCACCTTCAGTTCCTAGGCTTTCTTCAATCTTCACATAAAGCCTGTTGCATCATGGGAGAAAGTATTTAACATATAACCATTTCTTAATTGCCCTAGTAGACATTCAAGCTGTATCCAATTCTTTCCTTGATGACATCAGACTTTAAATCAGGTTTACCAACTTGTCTACATTACCCAGAACCACTATCTCAAACCAGAAAATATAATCAACTAGATTCAAGACATATATTATTATCAACCCACTTCAGTGAAAAATTTCCTCACAGTATCGGCTTAGGCAGCTACTAAGGTGTGGCTTTTCTTTGGAAGTGGCCATAGGTTTGAAATGCATTGATCTTATCTCTCTCTCTCTCCTAAACAGCCATAGCTACCTGTTTGAATTTACCCATTCTTAGGTCTACATTGCCTTCTTCAAACTTCTGGTCAATTACGTTTGATTTGAAGGGGAAAAAATGCAATTCTGACCTTTAAAAAACATGAAGGCTTTGTCTTAGTAACTGCAGGAACATGAATAGTACACAAAATTAATAGAGTAACAACTTATTACAATAAATTCATTAAAGTCCATGCTGCACTAAAGAAAAAGTGGAGAACTGAAAATTACCATCCAATAGCCACATGGCTGCTAGCTCAGTAGCAAAAATGATGGTTGTAGAGAGACCTGGAAGAAAGTACTGTCCACATTCCTGCCCATACAAAAAAATCATAGCATGTGCAAATATCTAATAAATTTGACATCAGAACCATATAAATAAAATAAAATGAAGAAAATTATTATAATTCAGAGTGGAATTTTCTTACTTCATAATGCCATACTATAAAACTGCAATTTCAAATATTTTAAGTTAAGTTAATGCCTTCTCCAAAGTCTCTGGGAATAGAAATCAATTTCATACATGAATGAGTGATTGGAGAATCTGTTATAATGCCTAAAAAGACAGTTTCTATTCCTATAATATCAAAATGAACTTGACTCATTTTATGGACAATACTGGGTTCTACAATGGTTCTCATATGAGTTTGTGTGTTTTCAAAATATGTATATATAAAACTATCAATAGTTTACTGGGCAACCACCACCACCACCACAACAACAACAAAAAGGCTTCAAAATATAAGACATCAAAATTACTCTGAAGGATTTTGACTGGAGATGAATTTCAAATATAACAAAATAATTTCTTCTTTGATATAAGGAAACACATATACTACAAAGTATATCCACTCTCGATTCAGAATCTTCTACAGGAAATCTTTGGATTACAGTCAATGAAGAAAAAAGTTGAAGAAAAATAGTTCATTTCTAGCTATAGGGTTGTTCACTGGTCTCTTAAAAGCAGAAACTATGACACAATTTCTCAAAACAAACTGTCTGCTATGAAAAACTACTAGATAGAAACCTGCTAGAAGCTCTAGCTAACAAATTATTTGTCTTCTTGTTTTACATTTTAATGTTTTATGTGATAGGAGTTTCTTTTGGAAAAAGTAATTACTTTTAAAATTAATTCTTTTGAGAATTTCCTACAATACATTTTCATCATATTCAATGTCCCACTTTTGATTAAATTTAGAAATGGGGGGAATCTTAATTATTAATTTTCTAGTTATTGATTCTTCAAAAGACATGTTAGAAGTATGCTGGCACTGTTCTAGGCAATCCATGATTTTGGTAAAATGTGGGCTGCATGATGTCAACGAGAATATCTTTGCAAAATTTGAGTGTGAATTATTTTCAGAGATTATTGCCCTTGTTCTGGAAATACCATTCCAAGAGTAAATTTTATTCTTTGATTACAGTATGTATTTCTTGATTTGCTTTTGGAAAATTTAGACTGCAAGTTACAGCTAAAATTAATACTTTGTAACCCAAGAATTGAGACATGGTGAGCAAAATAGGAATCATCTTGTTACTGATGGAGTGTTTCTCCCATGGCAGAAAACTAGTAAACAGTTCAGCATTTGTAATGATGTATTGCGATGCAATTCTAAATATGTTTTAATGCTAACAGAATGCAGTAAAGGGGATTCCAACAAATAGTAAACAGTAGTTTGTGTCCAGGTTTTCTCAAGAAAAGTGAATACTATTAACTAACTGTGAGATCCAATGACTGATTCCAAGGAATCATGGTCAGAAGTGAGGATTTCCGATTAATGTAACAACCTACTGAGCTGGTGTTTAAGAGTAGCAAAATAAGCAAATAAACAAACACAACATCCCTCTGCTCATGAATCCAACATAGGGTGAGCTGTTCAGTTACATTGTAGTTGTATTTCCCACTGATTTTTTAAAAAATCTAATTATAATTTTTAACTTACCCTTTCCTATTAGACAAGAAGCTTATATTCAAGTCAATTATTTCCTTACAGTTCCTATTTCAGAAAATATCTCATCCTCTAAGACTGGCTTATAATAATATATTTTCCTGAGATGAATGAGCACTGAGGAGTCGAGTGAGTTGTAGCTGTAAGCAGACTGGAGTGGATGGATCCAGGTGGCATCTTGTGGGGATATCCCAGGTATGAGATCATCTCTATCAGTTCATCCTTAAATGCTGCTGGTTGCAACAATAAGTATCATAATAACAAGCATCTTATTTATGTAAATCTGAAAAGGCTAACACTTGGGTCTATTTATGGTTTTGCTAAAGTATTTTAATAAAAAGGTCAATGGCAGCATATGGGAACAGATGCAGAGACCCATGGCCAGACATTATTTGGAAAGAGAATCTAAATGGGAGATCTCCATCAAATCCCTCGTCTCGATACTCAGGGAATACTATGGAGATTGGAGTAGCCAGAAGGGCTAGAGGAAATCAGGAAAACGAGGCCCTCTGACTCAGCTAAGCAAGACATATGAGCTTACAGCAAGCACAGGGCCTACATGGGTCTGCACTGGGTCTTCTGAGTATGTATTATGGCTATTAGTTTAGTATTTTTTTATGGGACTCCAACTGTGAAAATGAGTGGGTCTGAATCTTGTGCCTGCTGTTGGGACTCTTTTCCTTCTGTTGGGTTGCCGTGTCAAACTTCAGTGTGATAATTGTTGCTTTATCTTATTGTATTTGATTTTGTAATGTTTGGTTGTCATCTCTTAGAAGCCTGTTCTTTTCTAGTAAAAAACAGAAAGGTAGTGGATCCAGAGGAGATAAAGGAGAGAAGGAAGTGGAAGGAATAGAGGGAGGGGAAAATATATGATGTACCGTATGAGAATTTACTTTCAATAAAAGACAAAAAGTTAATTACAGTGGGGAGAAGTAGAGTAAAATAAAACTGAGTAAGATATTACTAGTCAAATAAAGTTATACATGCCACAGTACAGAAAAAAAAAAAGAAAAAGAAATTCACTCCACTAGTATTCGGCTGGTAATTTAATTGTTAATAATAACACAGGTTTTTGTGAAATTGTGTTGTCTGAGAGCAAATTTCATTCTAAAAATAAAGTTAAAAAATAAACACAAAAAAACCCCAGTCACTTACAGTCTCTCCACGCTGCCCAGGGTGTCCTGGTAGTCCGTCTTTCCCAGCAGGGCCCTGGGATAACAAACAGTAAATACCCAAGTCATAAATACTTCTCACATGATGTTAAATAGACCATGGGTAATGTGGAAAACAATCATCTTGCATTTCATAGCGAATTTCATTTTGATGGTTTTATTTTTATAAACGGTGGTATTTAGTGGATTTGATATACTCGTTTGTGAATTGCCTTCTTAATGTAAAACAGAGACAATGGGAAATCTGTAAAACTATTCAGAGTACTTTGCACATCAATGAAACTTTTTCATGTGCTTCTGTATTTTAAATATATATATATGCATAAGTTCATAGTTTTACTTAGCAAAGCAGTGGTTTTTCAGTGCTTTAAAATAAAATGTGTTTTCCCTGCTTCCTATTTTAGAGATCCTTCACAGCTCAATTCCACTAAGTAAAATGTGACTAGAAGAGAAAGGGAGTGCCCTCTAGTGGTTATGAAATATCTGAAACAAATAAAGAAATGCAAACCTATAAAACCATCATCACTTTACCCTTCAAACTACTCCAAGTAAGCGAAAAGCAGTCCAATTCTAGAAGTCATAAAGAATAATTAGTCCTTTAAGTTTCCTAATATATCCTTCAAGACGCAAAATGCTTATGAAATACTAGGGAACTTTTTATTACGTTACTGTTTTCTTCAAAGAAGCTGTTTGTCATGTTTGAAGAAAGAAATGAAGCAATTAAGTAGGTGCTTACAAAAGGCAACTCTGTAAGGTTCCTACATTCTAAATACTTAACAGAGAATAACCAATTCTTTCAACAGCTATATATTATACTCCTAAGAAGCTATTTGACATCAGTTCATTTTTCAAAACATATTTAGTAGGGACATACAAACATTCTCTCTATTCTAAATAAATGCAGATAGATAGACATTTTAATCAAGATTTTTTTTTAACCACAGGCACATCACCCCTCACTATTCTTAATTATTTAAATAATGTTGTTTTCAAAGATCTATTTTTATATATGCTAATATGGAACCAGTTTGAACAAAAGCCATTGATCCAAAACAGAACACTTTCAAGGGTGTCTTTCTTCCACTTTGATGAGATTTCTAGTGTGCCTGGCATGCTTCATGGCTGCTTCTGGCAATGTTCTGAACCATGTCTGCTACCTGACCCATTCCATTTCAACACACAGCATGCTGTGTGAATTACCAGGCTTTATTTAATATCTGTGATTGTGACAGTTCATACAATCAAGGCTTGCTGAATGTTTTTATTTTCTTGATGTCCAAGAATAGCATGGTGATTCCACTGTCAACCTCCCACAGAAAGCAAAAATTGAGAGCTAGTAATGAAAGGCCCAAAACATTTTGTAAAATAACTGTAACTTTAAAACCATATGTCAATTATCTCTGCATTAGCCATTAGGTGCTTAGTAATAAAGAATGCAGTTTTGTCCAAAGCTTAAAGAGACACAGAAAAATATAGTTAATTGCTGGTAGATTGGTCTAGATGCAGCTTTGCAAAACAGCAGACTAAAACACTTCCTATACTGCCTCTGTTTTAACACAGATGGAGTAAATGTGTTATCAACCTGAGGCCATTATAAAGTTTTCAGACTAATGCTATGTTACATGAAGGATAACACATGTACCTGTCTTCTTTCCCCAAGACACTAAAATACCATCAAATATGTGCATAGTAATCAGTGCAAGAACTATACATGATTCTAATAAACCTATGAGTACAAGCAGCAAGCATCACACTCTTTACTGGTACAAATTATACTTACGTTCCAAAATGATCATCCTTTGAAATGATGATCTTAGATCTAAACAACACTATCTTGTAATGAAAACACCATGACTTTTACTGGAGTTCTTAGATAGTCTGAGGAATAGAGTTAATGGGCCAAAGAGCACATTGCTTTCCTTGAAATAAGTATAAATTTCAGAATTATGCAATTAATCTGAAATATTTTTTTGAATCTATACCACTAATCAATAAAATAAAGTCAACTAATTTCCCAGAAGGTTCATGACACTGATTTTTTTATTCATCAAAGGAGGATGCTCCTTCAATAGACTTGGAAGAGGAACGAAGGGGTAAACTCATCTACATGAAAACTGACATATGCATCATGGCCTCTGTAATAACTGAAGTAATTGCTTAAAGATGTTTGCTTCCTCTTAATTGACACTGAGAAATGACTCTTCTAAAAACAGGATTTCTCTCATGATAGTTGTTTTAAAAATGTTAGTATTTCTTAAATTAGATAACTATATAGCACTGAAATATGGTAACATTGTCATTAGCTGTATTTGGTTGATTCCTAGCTTGGAATTCCAATATTTGGGAGGCAGAGATAGGAGAAAAGCCAGGAGTCTGGGAGAGCCTGTGTTAGTTTTGAGACCACGTCTTGAAAGAAAGAGAGGAGAGAGAGAGACAGCCAGCCAGAGAGAGAGAGAAAGAGAGAGAGGGAGAGAGAGAAAGAGAGAGAGAGAGGGAGAGGGAACAGAGGGAGGGAGAGAACAGAGGGAGGGAGGGGGAGAATAACCAACCAAACACAAATCTCAAACAACAACAAATAAAAGTCTAAAATTGACATGCGATTACAGATTCTGAATGAAACATTCCAAACCGAGAATCTGTGTGTTTCTACATAATACTCTAAGACGAGGTGAAATAATTAATTATAAAAAAATGATCTAAATACATTATACCAAAATTCTTAGGGGAGTGCCCACAAACAATATGCGTGTATCAGTTTATGAACTATGATTTCACTTTGATATGAAAACTTTACATAGAGTTTACTGTTCACTTAAAAGAAATATGGAGAGTACATAAAAATTTACATAGAAGCAGAAGTAACATTCTATTTTAATGTCAGCTATTTGGCCTGTTCTTCAACTCTGGGAACAGATGAAATTGTTTCTTGAAATGTGTAAAGTGATAAACAGAATTGTTTAGTTTAAAAAACACACTCCTACTTTTGCATCTGAAATTACTGCAAAAGGTAAGACATGGTGTTCGCATTTAACATTTCATTCATGCTGGTATTTCAAGAGGAGTAATTTATCAAAAAGACTTATGTAAATGTTAAAGTCTGCGGAAGACTGTCTAGCCTAGATTACAGTAATGGTTCAAAAACATTTGCATTGTTCAGAGAAATTGGAACGTCTGTTAAAGCATGGCTGAGGCCTTTCTCCTGAGTCTTTAAGAAAATTACATCTTGAAAAATGTCCCAGTGTTGCTGCTGCTGGAAACCAGAATGTACTTTAGAGCCTCTGAAAAAAACAGGTGCATAAATTCATTCTAACTCACATTGAGAGAGAGAGAGAGAGAGAGAGAGAGAGAGAGAGAGAGAGAGAGAGAGAGAACTGGGCTAAGATGACTTTATAAAACGTTCTAAGAATCTACTGCAGCCAGGCAGTAATCCTAGCTTTCAGGACCCAGAAGTAGATAGGTATCTGTGAATTAGGGGCTAGCCTGGTCTATATAGTAAGTTCAGGCCACCCAGGGATACATAGTGAGAAATTAAAAAACAAATACATTATAGAAATAAAACAGTGACAAAAAATGAATAAATAAATCTTTATGTGAGTTTTGAAGCACCAGAATGTTGGAAGGGTTAGGAAGTGATTACTGAAGAGGCATGGATGATTCCATTTTATTACGGAAGATGTATTCTCCAATATTTAAATTCAAATTCATTTTGTATGAGTTTCTTACAATATTTACATTTTGAAAGCAAGGACATCACAAGAAAACCCATAGAAATAACTAGAAGCTCATAGGAGCTCACAGAGACTGAACTGAAAACCAGGGAGCCTCCATGGGACTGACCTAGGCCCTCTATATATGTGACAGTAGTGTAGCTTGGTCTATTTGTGGGACTCCTAACAGTGGGAGCAGGGGCTATTTCTAATGCTTTGGCTGGATTTTGGGAACCTAATTCCTCATACTGGGTTGCCTTGTCCAGCCTTAACACAGGAGGAGGAGGAGCTTAGTGCTAATGCCAATTGATATATCATGCTTTGTTGACACCATGGGAAGAGTGCCTCTTTCCTTTGGAACAGAAACAGGGGAGGAAAAGAGAGAAGGGAACTGCAGTCAGAATGCAAAATAAAGAAATAAAATTAATTGTTTTTAGAAAAGAAAGTGTTAAAATTGCAAGCTATGATTGTCAAGCATTAAAATATTATCAAATAAATCACAAAGAACGTGTTACACTTACAGGAGGGCCTTTCGGTCCTGGGAATCCAACTGGACCCTGAGGTCCTTGAGGGCCCTGAGAATAAAAAGCAGTGGAGAAAATTTAACAATAAAGTTTCAAGAACATGTCTTCATACTTTGCAGTTCATTTGTTCAGACAAAACACTGGAGGAATGAATTTCACCCACTTCAGTCATAAAAGCATGACAGTGTAATAGTATGGTCCTAACATAGAAGCCAAATAAATTTTAGCTACGTGAACCCGCTCATCATACCAATGTTCTTATCTCAAGAACACGGTGACTATTTAGAGTTCATATAAAATGTTAATATTATATGGCCTGTATACATCCCCCCAGGGCTCAGGAGACAGGAAGTAAGCTCACCACAAACAATTATTGACAAGCTCACATTCCTGACTTTTTCAACCGTCAGTCATGAAAGGCGGGTGGGCTCACAGGAAGGCTCTATCCTTTACCACTGAACTATTAACTATTAATAGAATCTGGGAGATTGGAATCCACTGTCCTTACATTGTAACCACTGCTGAGCTCACCAGGCTCAAAGAGACAGCTCCAAACCAAGGGTCACATAGATTCCCTAGTTAATGTCAGTGGGTTAGAAAATAAAATAAAGGCATGAAGGTGAGACAGACTTGTTGGGAGAACGGGTTGATGAATAATGGTGGAGGGAGAAATGAAAAGAATTGTGGAAGAGTGGTCAGTATCTTGTGTACTGTTGTGAACTTGTCTATGAACAAATTAAGTTCATTTAAAAAATCATTAAATAAAACAACAGTAGAGAATAGACATCTGTATTGAGAAGTATCATAGCATTCACACTTTTAGTGTTGGTTAGAAACATTTATGGAGGAAGACATTAAAAACAGGGTCAACAGACCTCCAAAATGAAAACTGCAATAGACTCCAAGAGAGTTCTGCCTCTAGTAATATACAGCTAAAAGGGACATATGCGATCATCTCTAAAGCATCACACACTCTTATCCTCGTCAAATAAGCTGTGGCAATAATTCTGTCATTTGTCAGCTCTGCTTCCTGCATGACTCTTCGGTAGACAAGATAAGGTGAATTTTACTCTATAATTATTCTTATTAACATTCTACCCCAATATGCATTTGTAGTACTATTCCTAGCTTGATACATAATTAGTTATATTATTCAAGTTCTTATTTACATATCTTTAAAATGCATAAAGTATAAAGTATGTCGAGTCATAGTGATTGTTCTGTTATCAAAGAAAGTATCAGTGAAAGTTAAGCCTGTACTTGACAAGCACATAATTATATCTATAAAATGAAGACATATAAAATGGGACATACTATATATGAAATGTCTTGTATAATAAAACAAATATTATATTTACCATTTCCAAAGCAAAAAACAAATAGTTTACTGAAGTGGATCTTCAAGATACTTTACTTTTTATATTATCAGTTTGGGCTTCACACAGAAAATTTCATTACCATTTTAATCCAATGCTACATCACAAATAAGTACAACCTTTTGCTATTGCCAGCAACCATCTTAAAATCTAAAGAAAATTTCAATGTATTCATATAGTTTTTTAAAAATGATATGAAATTGCCAAATACTGAGATAATATTAAGAATTAATAATTTATTCTCTTAAAGCATAAAACCATTATTCTTTAGTATCTACATAACAATTAATTTTTTTTAAAAATTCATTAAAAGACTAAAATTTTTACTTAGTTCATAAAGTTTTGTGAATACACAACTAATACTTTTACAGTATTTTATCTTCCCTCTCTCCTTTCAACTTCTTGCATTTAAAGTACATGACCTCTTCTATAATCACTAATACAGAAGCACACTCACACTAATACACAGACATGCACATAGCCACTGAGCCCATTTAGTGTTACTCTTGTGTACATGTATTCAGGACTGGCCACTTGAGACCATATCAAGAGAAATAGAGGAGCTGAGGAATGTGCTGTATAACACTGTGACAAATAAAAATAAATTAATTGATTAATAAAATGCTACTGTGTGTGGAAAGGAAGAAGGAGGTATGGATAAAGAAGGTTAGGTCAACAAAAACAAGCTATGTTTTGAAATGTCATAAAGAAATCTAATATTGTACATGCTAATTAAAAATTAAAATAAAATATACATATACTAAAAGAATAAATAACATTTAAAATTGCTGCCAGTAAATGGGGAGATAATATGGATATGTATACCATTTATCACATACAAGAGCAGTAATATTTTCCCCCTATGTAGAAAATGAATAATTGGATATGAATTATTGTAAATGAGTCATTCTAGGTTACAAAACAACCAAAAAAAAAAAAAAAAAGGCAAAGCAAGCAAGCAAGCAAACAAAAAGGCCCCTTTATTCTGATCTTCAGAATGTACAGTCTCACTCTCGATGTCTTTTCCCAAATGCTCAAGTTGTTTAATCATGCTATTTTGCAAATCAAGATGTACTCTCATTGGTGCTTTAAAGCATAACAAAACTCAGTTGTTCAATGATTTGCTAAATTGTCCTATTAATTTGATGATTCAACCATTTAAATCCATTGTATCTTTTTATGAACATTACTTGAACCATATAATAATATATCAAATATATACATTATTTATGAGTTCAAAATGTACAAGATGAATGAACTTAATTTGTGAATAGTTCATCTAGAGAAAAAAACATGCAGTAATTTAATCAAATATGAATCAGGCCATAAGGAAACTTTAATTAAATGCTTATTCTTTTCTACTAATCTACTCCTATTTTGTTACAAATAGAAACACAATTTCACTCCACTTATTTTTCAGAAATTCAAATTTTCATTCTCAGTTCCCAGTTATCTAACAGGTGTTTCTGCTTTCCCATCATGATACACCAGCTTTAAAGTTTCTAATAAAAATATATAAATGTGGGCTGAAGGGATGGCAGGAGCAGAAAGACCCACGTTTGAAACTGAGAACCCTTATAAAAAAGCCAGATGCTGTGGTCTGCATATGCAGTCTCACCTCTCCCCTGGGGAGAGAGATGGCACAGACAGATGAATCCTTGGGATCACCTAGGGCAAACAGCCCAGCACACAGAGCAGAAATATAATAAAGAGAGAACATCTCAAGAAAAGTGGAAATCAAGAACCCATACCAGAGGTTGTCTTCTGACCTCTACACATGTACCTCCAATCACACATAGTGATGCCCAAGCGTGCACACACACACACACACACACACACACACACACTTACACATCTTACAGACAAAATGACATAAGCATAATTTAATAATGCAAGGAGTCATCATAGAAAACTAAGGCTGATTATAATTCTGTTGGATGTGATACAAACTTTAAAATTTATAATTACTTCAAGACCATTGCTTTCAAATAATGCTTGCTGCTTCTTGCCAAAACAGCCAGATAAAGGTCTTGGTTGTTCATCTGTATTTGGATTTATTTTATATCAATTGAAAATCAATTTGCCAAGTAGTTTTTCATTTACTGGAATAGATGTTTTGTCTTGCTTTGGATGCATATTGATTGTGACTTAATAGCTACTGTTCCTCGCATTTTACCAACATAATGTTACTGTCAGTCCCATCGACAAGCTGAGGACTAATATGGAAAACAAGAGAACACATAGGGATCAGAATATATTTCAAATAACAACTGTATTTTGGTTGGAGTAAGTGCTATAAGTCAGGCCAAAGATACACATTATTTCTCTCATTTCTACAATATTGTCTGTATCTCACCTCATAAATTAGCAGAGGAGAGGAACTATAAAATGTAAGAATCTCTTAACCCAGAGCAGAATCTGTCAGTGAATATGTACATGTGTTTTGGACATATGTCTCCTCATGCAGAATTAAAATGCTCACAGAAGTATTCATTTTCATTGGGTTTTATGCAGCTGTGTAATACATACTCTTTCGCCGGGAGGGCCTGGAGGGCCATCACCACCTGAAGTACCCTGGCAACAATAACAGAAAGAACAGAGTGAAAAGAAAGTCAATTCTGATTCTTCCTCACATCAACAAGGATTTGCAACACAAATCAATAGTAAGTTTGGATGATACCTTCGGCCCTGGTTTCCCTGTGGGACCTCTGGCACCTCTGGAACCACGAGGACCCTGCATAAGAGAAGAGAAAACTTACCCATTTGCAAAGCAAACCCCCAAACAAATATGAAAAACTAATATCAAAATAGAAATCACTACAGTAAAACGAAGTACCTACCGTTGGACCACGTTGACCCCGGGGGCCTGGTTTGCCAGCAACTCCCTGACAAAGACAGTTCAAAGAGTTTCAGTGTGAATAAGTATTCACAGTAAACGGGGGTGAGAAACAGGGACTCATGTAGGGACATGTTCACTAGCCATCTCTGGACAATATACTTATGCACCATACCCGGGCACCTTTCTCCCCGTTGGCACCTGGAAATCCAGGAAATCCAGTGGAACCCTGAAAATAAATATAATCAACAATGAATATGATTTTTTTTCAATTTTCATGCCACAAGCTCCAGTTATTTTGGAAAACATTGATTTGGTCAGAGATGATAGTATTTAAGTAAAGTGTATGTGCTTGCTTTGGAATCTCATAATAAAAATATAAAAAATTTAAAAATAATTGCTTTTAAGTAACTATACAATTTAAGTCTCTTCTTGCATTAAAAAGTGAACTTACAGTGACGTCTGAAAGCCTGGAAGCATGAATTGAAAAAAAAAAAAAAGCTACTTTACTATTGAAATTTAAAAGTAAAATATTCACTATATCTGTTATTATTAAATAGAGGTTAATGGATATTTTATGAAAAATAGATTTTAGTTTAATAATCCATAATTTGCTCCATTCTAAACAAAAATCATATTTTAATACAGGGAAGTTACAATATAAAATGTCTATTCTACTTAATATTACACCTTCCCTCTTCCTCAGACCCACTCAGCCTCTGAAAAGAGCAGGTTTCCCAGGGGTGTCAATCAAACATGGCATAACAATTTGTAATATGAATAGGCCACTCATCTCATATCAAAGATGAATGAGGTAATCCAGCAGGAGGAAAAGTGTCGAAAACATGAAAAAGAGTCATAGATACCCCCCCCCCCACACACACACACTATTAGCATTCCCACAAGAACACCAAACTATACAACCATCACTTATTTAGAGAACCTAGCTCAGACCTGATCGTCTCTGCGTGCTCCTGTGAGTCCTGCTTAACTGATTATGTGGACCATGTTCTTGTGATGTCCTCAAGCCCTCTAGCACCTACAATCCTTCCTCATCTTCTTCCTCAGGATTCCCCAAGCTCTGCCTAATTTTTGGCTGTGGGTCTCCAGCAACTTTTGTTTTTAAACTGTATTATATCACACATCCTGAAAAGCTTCCTTCACATTTTCTAACTCTGTTTTAGAAACAGGCATAAAACTCTGTGTTTGAAATCCCAAAGACCTAATTCACATCTTATGTCTCCCACAAACATTCAAATAAAGTGAGGGCATATCTTGTCCAATTTCAGCCTATTTTTCTGTAGCAAAAGAGGGCAATGGTCTATTATTTATATATCTTAAGACTTTGAATTTTATGGGAGATTGGAAAAAAGAAAGTCAAGTTTCATCAGTAAAGAATTGTGGGGTATAAAGTGATAATACTGAATAATACACAATGATTGTTTCAAAATGTAAAAAGCTCATAGTGTACTTAATATGAATGGATAGATTTTACTCCTAAAACACAACTTAAATCCCAATAATAAAAAGTGCCCATTTCATGTTGGGCATATGGCCAGACTTTCATCTTCTCAGATATTTCTTTGACTACTATTCAAGCAGATTTATATCTTTATTAAATAAAGAATGACAGAAGATAAAATTTCAAATCTTTATTTCTCAATTTTCTAAATATTCTCTTAAAAATGGAAGTGGAGGGAGTTTCAAAAATTTGCATTTCTTATTTAAAAACCACAGTATGGATGAAATTCAATAATGTATAAAATGCCTTGCTCAGAGATGAGCAGGGTTTTAAATTTTATACACATCTCCATGCACTAAGGGGGATATATCAACATTCTTTGACTTTTCGTGTTTGTGTTTTTAAGTCAACTTCATTGCATGTAATTGCTGGCCAGAACAATGCCTCCCAAGTGAAAAATGGCCCACATATGTCAAAATAAACTATAATGTTTTTTAAAATACAGATTGTGAGTAGCACTTCAGACTTAGTGAAACTAAAAAACTCTCAGCTAGGGACTTAGAAATCATAGCCCTGGACTCTCCAGATGACACATACTTCATCATGGAGATAAATTGGAAGCCAGATATTATGAAAGGACAATAAGAACAGTCACCTGCATACCCACATCAGGAATGTGGGAAGCTCACTGCGATTTGAATGTAGCAATTATTTCATATTTAGGAAGCAAGTTAGTCAAGAAAACTGTATGTGATGTCCCATTTCACCACAGGGTCAAATAATGATCTGAGGAATACACAGTATTGGTTTTATGATTTGATGTTCAATATATTTTGTGTTGACTATAGAGGCAAGCTATGATTCACTTGAGAATAAATGATAAATAAGTTTAAGATGGAGAAGAAAATTCTATATCTTACAATCTTGAGGGATTTTAAACCTTCACTTCCTTTGTCTTCAGAATCTAGCAAGCTGAATCTGTTAGTTGCTCAGTGACTAAAAATTTAACACATAAGTACAATCCGGTATCTAAATGAAATGCTTTACCTAAATTTTATACACAAATGTATATGTCTGCTCTAATCAGAATAGCTACCCTTTTAAAAAATTCACTACTAAAAATTCTTAGCAGTTATTTTTGTTGTTTTAAATTATTTTATATAGTATGTGGGAAAAAAAACAAAAAAAAATTCTCAGCCAATCAGTTTTTCATTTAAGGTGTTTTGAACAAAGTACACAATGCACATTCAAAATAAACACTACCTTTAAAATGGCAAATTAATTAATTAATTAATAAAGATGACAAGGTCGAAGTTTGTCATGAAATTATTTTTCAATAAATTAAAAAATTGAAAACTATTTTGCATAGAGTTAATTATAAAATATTCTACTTTATATTAGATCTTAGGTTCTAAATTGTCATCTTTTATAATATTTGGAGGTTTTATAACATTTGGTGGCTTATTTTGCTCTTAAGATGTTGAATAAATGAGTGTTTCACTATAGGTCTTCAGCTACTTAGATTTAGCAGCCGAAGTTGATTTTTCATGAAATGTTGTCTATTACAGTGTAACTAGCTTCTATAAAGTAAAAAAGCTTAAGGCTCTCTTTGATTTCTGACGTGAGCATCACTGAGTTTTGTTTTAAAATGGATCTATTGTTTCTAATACAGCAAAACAATAAGAGTTATGAAAAAAGTGATATTAAATATAGATACCTCAAGTCCAGACATTGAGGTTAAAGGATAAAGAAAAGCAACATTTATTGTGAGAAGGAACACTTTCCTTTTGTGAATGCTTGCATTTTTATTGTAAGAATTCAGAGAGTACTGATGAGAAAATAGATGTGAGCAAAATGGAATACATCATAACTTCATATAAACTTGCAAGATACAATTGTGTTCATTCAAATGATATTATGAATGTTTCCGATCATTTTTAAATCAAAATGAAAATTTATCATAATTTCTGTGCATCTTAGGAAACAGAATAAGAATTCAAAACATAAAATGGAGATAGTTTATGGTTTGGAGTTGTAAAATAAATGGATCTCTAATGCACATAAATGTTGTAAATTCCTAACATTTGAAATGAATATAAATTGAAGACATAATAATGTATTACATATAAGATGGAAAATCCAAATGACAATTGACCAGCATTTTTTATCTGAGAAACATTTAAGTGACACTTGTATCATTTTTTAAATATATCTTATTACAAAAGGAAACAAATAGCTTTTTGGAAACAATAAAAATCACTTGGCAAGATTAATATACACTTTATATGGAAATTAGTGAAAACTGTAGTATTCAGTCCACATGTTGGGGAAGGACAGTTGTATCCCCCACAGGTTATCTATGAAGTTTATTAACAAGTGATTGAGGTTGTAACATAACTAGAGTTTTTTTATCTGTTATACTTGCTATGGATAGTATGTAAAATAGGAACGATAAGAAAACAGACTAATATAAAAATGCAACCCATGTACCAATATTTAAAAAATGAGCTAAGTACGGTTATGCATGCCTGTAATTAAAGCACACGAGGTTTGAAGCAGGTGGACTGAGTTCGAAGCCAGCATGAACTGGATGTAAGTTCCTGTCTTTAAAGAAAAACCAATAACTACCCAAATTATTAATGAACATTTACAAATTAATCCATATAGCCATC
The DNA here is from genome assembly GCF_903995425.1 of Onychomys torridus. NCBI lineage: Eukaryota > Metazoa > Chordata > Mammalia > Rodentia > Cricetidae > Onychomys > Onychomys torridus. The sequence goes on along the minus strand of NC_050448.1, from coordinate 89,782,217 downwards.
ATTATAATTAGTAAATATATCAAGGCTAATCAATGACAGTTTTTATAAGCTGAAGCAAAGTTCATGTTTCAAAATAAACAAGCAATCATAAAAATATCATATATCTCTAATACTTAAAATATTTGTAAATATCTCAAATATCACAACCGAAATTTGAACAGTATAGTTGATTACACTGTGCACCCAAAAGATAAACCCATGTCAAAATTTCTGGAACCTGGAATGTTACTTTCTTTGACTGAAAAGTAATGAGGTAAATACATTAAGAATCAAGAAAGGATTCAGGCTTGTACAGGGATTTCTTAAATCCAAAGGCAAGTGTCCTTATGAGATATGATGGGAAGGGACGAACAAAAAAGACCATGTGAAAAAGAAGAGGTTGGAAGGGTGCAGCCCCCAGACAGGGAATTCTGGCGGTAGCTTGAGTTGCAAGCAGCCTGGACAGATTATCTCCTACAGGTTTTGGAGGGGATCCATTCCTAACAGCACCCTGACCACAGACCCCTGACCTCGAGAAAGGCAACAGTGAAATTTTCTATTGTTCTTAGTCATCCAAGTTTTAGATATTTGTTATGAATCTCTTGCAAAATGAATGCTGCTGCAAATGAGAGTCTTGATTTTAAAAATGGAACCGAGCCAATGAAATGGCTGATTGGTTAACAGCACATTCCACTAAAACAGAGAACCAGAGTTTCATCTCTGAAACCAACATGGTGGAAGGAAAGAATTGATGCCTGAAAATTGTTCCCTATCCTCCATATAAATACTTTGGGATGTGAGCACACATGTGCATACATGTACTCACATGCACACACACACACACACACACACACACACACAAGTAAATAAAAGAATATAAAATTAAAAAAATAAATAGTTCAAACCACAATAACAGAAATGAAATAAAAAGATCATCCATATGACATCTACTATATAACTAAAAATATTTTAGTGTTCTTCTCTCAAATATATTTATTCCATCTATATCAAAGGATCTAACTAAATCTTTCTTTCATAACGACCCTGTGTCCACAAATTCTCCAGGACATAACATAATCACAGGCTCTCTGAAACACCTGAAATCCAGATGTGTGTGTGTGTGTGTGTGTGTGTGTGTGTGTGTGTGTGTGTGTGTGTGTGTGTGTGTGTGTGTGTGTGTAGGATTATACATGTAATTGTGATTTTTTACTTGGTGATAAGTATTGGAGAGAAGAAAATTATACTTAATAATCCATCTCTAAAACTAAGTTTCTAAGTGTAAGTTCTTAGTTTAACTGCATATCTCACAGATAAGATTACAAAGTTCAAATTATTTTACCTTAGGACCTTGTCTTCCTGGATATCCTGGCAATCCTGGAACCCCAAGTTTCCCCTAAAATTAAAAAAAAAAAACAAGATAAATGTAAACAGCTTATATAGAATTGCTTCAGTGAGAATTTTCTAGTTATTTGAACAAAGTATATACTTGAAATAATACAAGTGTTCAGTCCACTTTTATTTCATTATAGCTGTTTTCATTTTCATGAAAAAATAACTTTTTTACAAAGTATATATGTTCAATACTTTACTGATACCCAAGAGCTATCATTGTGCAAATGGATAGTATCTTCTTTGGAGACCTAGTAACTTAGGGGAAGACAATTCTCACCCATCTGTGAGTTATAAAGCGTAACTCAAGAAAGCAAGCCTTTTAATTAAACAAGATAACGTTAGTTAACATAGTTCAGAATATTCAGAACTTATCACTCCAACTTAAGAAAATCTTTATGATAAATTATTTCATTTATCATATTTTAACTGTAAATCAAGTTATTAGGTTATGTAGTTTTTTCCTCATAAACTAGAATCTAAGTAATTATATTTGAATAACTCTAATTAAATTTACAAATGAAGAAATTCATTTGTATAAATATTGGTTAAATCTGGGTTAATAAATTTAAAATGTGTTGAGAACTGTAGCGAATGATGCTAATTTATAGGTAGTATTATTCCTGGAATTGACTGCTTCAATATGTAACGATTCTATCCCAGTTCAACGAAGTTATCCCTCAATGTTAAATTTTTAAAACAAAAGTGAAATTATATTAAGTTGCAAAAATGTGTAACAAATATTGTGGCCTAAGTTTTTCTGATGAATTAGTCCCCAAATATTTCTTTCTTTAGTAAAGAAAAAATAGTACAAGTAAGAAACTGAATAAGTGAATTGACTGAGATGTTTTGGGCCTTCTGGACACCACTTTTTGTAACAAAAGCAAACATAAATAACATAGAGTTTTTGTATTAACTTTTTAAGCCTCAGCACATAGAAAGCATCATTATTGATAATGCACATTTTCAAATATGATAGGAGCCAAAACAGGCACAAACTCACATGTATAGTGTTAAATATAAACAAAACTTTAAAAATAAAAATAGAAGCTTTGCTGGAAAAATCCAGGCAAGAATATGGTTTATGACCTTGTCACTACAGACTGAAGTAGAGAGTTGTAAGAGTTGCAACTGACAATGGGTAGATAAGCAATTCTCAGATGGAGAAGGTGCAGACAAGTACTAAGAAGCTTGCATTAATGGCATCCCTTTGGATACATTATGCTACCACAGCTTCTTTCATGTTTTTACTCCAACCATTTGTAGGCAAAGAAAACCCTCTAATGATCACAAAGCTATCTGTGTTCTACACTAGTTGCTGTATCAGACTACATACCTTTATATTTTAGAATCACTTTAAAATAAATGCAGATAGATAACTTCTATTCTTTTAAATGATGAGCAAAATGTCAATAGACAGACATGCCTTGATTTCCCACCATCTCTTCCCTTACTGTCTAAATACAACAGTGCTCATCAGTGCAGCAAAGGCAATGGCCTCCCGGGCATGAGCCTTGTAAAACTGCCACATCAGTGCTTCTAAATGGGAGAGACTTTCGTCCATCTCTTCACAAAGTCTGCACAATAGCAACAAAACTTCCTTGTGAGACAAAATGTGTGCCAGTGGAAATATTACATTTTTTAAGTAAAGAATATAATTTCTTTATTTTCCAGAAAACAGTGCTATCACTGGTGAAAAATATTTAGACAAAGAGAATTCATAAGAATTTTATCAACAGGATAGAGCAGCTATTTTTTAATTTGCTTTATTATACACATGAAATAATGCTCATCATTTAACATTTCTCATTTTCCCTTTCATCAAGTTCATAGACAGTGAATAAGCGTAGTGTGCACTGCACCACCTGCTTGGCATGATTAAGGCCATGGCTTTAATCCCAAAATACACTCCCAAATCGTAGTAATTTAAGCTCACAATACACTAAAAAGTTTCCTAAATAAACTGTCCATGGGGCTAAAGGAATGTTGTTTATTGCATTTAAAGTAAAGATAAGAGAAATATTTTGACAGAGCAAATATGGTCCAGGTTCTCTCAAACCAAAGAATATTGTATTTGTCTGGAAATTCTTTCTTAATATCAGATTAAATTCAAATCTCTTGAAAAGAAGCCTGAATATACTTTAAATAATACCCTGGGGAAATATATTTATACAGGAAAAGAAAACATCTATTTTGTTTTGGGGCAAATATGGTTTGGTTTGATCTGATACAGTAAGTAAGCCATTATACACTGTTTCCTTTAAACTCAGGACATTTATATTCAGCATCAAACATGGACAAGTTTTAAGAATGGCTGCTCGTGATTTAGCCCATGGAATGGTAAGGACAAATGTGGCCAGCTCAGGACTGAGTGCTCTCTCACTATGGTAAGAGTATTGCACACTGAATCCAAGAACTTTGCTGTGTAAAATGCCACAGAAGCACTCTGCATTGGATACACCCAGTGAGAGGAAAGTGCACCAACCTTCTCTCCTGCTTGGCCAGAGGGTCCTGGGTCTCCAGTTGGGCCTGCACGGCCTTTGGGGCCCTCGGGGCCATCTTCTCCTCTTGGGCCAACTTGACCCACCTCACCCTGAAATGTAAAGTAACACTGTTTGTTCACTTGGAACACTTCCATATTGGGAGGTGGAGATTCTAGTCAAATAAGAGAATCGGGCTTTTTGATTCTTGGTTTGATGCCTCTTATTATATTTGCTTGCTTTCTTATGAGAAAAGGGTTGAAATAGTTCGATGTCAACAAGCATTTCATTAGTGAATAAATAACTGAATGTGGCCTAGTATTTAAAAAGTTGTGGAAGCTTGATGGAATCATGTGTATTCCCATCTTGCTTAGAATAAATCTGGGATGAAGGAGAGAGAAACAGAGACAGAGGCAGGGATAGAGACAGAGAAGAAAGAGAACACATACAGAGGCCAATGAAAAGTAAAGATTGGGAAGCAGCTTTTTTTTTTTTTAATCTTGAGCAAATCAGAAGCTGAATTTCAGATGAATTGTCTCCCATCCTGACAGCTTTCTCGTGAACCTTAGGGAATCCGGACTCCTCTGAGGTCTGCTTCATTGATTAGATAGATAAGGTATTTATATCAGTTAAGAAATACAGTATCTAATGTCCTCTAGTTGAGTTGATCCACTTTAAAATATATTATTACCAGATGTAAATACACCATTGTTACACTCTGTTGTAGTGGGTAGCCATCCCAGCATTGGCCTGGAAGTTCCTACCCCTACTGAGGCTTCGGTAATGGTCACGCCCACAAGGCGGGGCTGAGAGAGGAAGCTGAAGACCCAGGATGGAGAGGAGAAGTCTCTCTTGGTTCTGGGACCTTGGACACTGTAGGTAGACCGAGCAGAATTCTCCTCTCTATCCTGGGTCTTCAGCTTCCTCCCTCAGTCCCACCTTGTGGGCGTGACCATTACCGAAGCCTCAATGGGGGTTGGAACTTCCAGGTCAATGCTGGGATGGCTACCCCCTACACTCTGAAGTTCAGGAAACCATAAAAATTAAAATGCATATAAGTTGCACAACATGACTGTCAATCACTATAGTTCACAACATACACACAAAATTTAAAATAAAACCGTATTCTTTTCTTCTAGTAATTTGACCATACTATTCTGAAACTGCCATGAACAACAGTACTCAGTTATATATAGATATTGTTGAGGTGATCTCTTAATAAACCCGCAGGTGAGCTAAGACTATTAAGATTGTATTTAGCTGTTTAGCTCTATAACAGCATGCTTGTCTAGCATTGTCAAAGTCCATAGTTACATCCTCAAAACTACAAAAAAAAAAAAAAAAAATGCACATAATGCACACATCCTCCTGATCTCCAGTAAGCATAGCTTTTCTTAAAAGTGCAAATATGTCAGGAGTGCTGGTTGGTACATGCCTTTAAACTCAGCACTCAGAAGACAGAGGCAAGTGGTCTCTGTGAGTTTTAAGCTGAGCTGGGATGTCTAGGGCTACATAGTGAGTCCCTGTCTCAAAAACAAAAGCGAAAGTTGAAGAAAAAGAAAGTATAAGAAATATGTTCTCAATGTAGAGTAAAAGAATCTAGCATCTAACATAAAACTACGATTTATGGTAACCAGATTATTAAACTCATTCTCAATTAAATCTATGTCTTAACATGATGGCCTTGTTAGAATTCAATCCAATAGCTATCTTCATACTTTTGAGTGTCTCCTATAAAATTGAACACAACATTTAGAAAAACCCTTAGTAAAAGATGATAACATTTCCATCAACTTGAAACAAGCTAGAATCATTTTGGAGAAAGGAACCCCAATTGAGAAAATGCCCCCATAGATTAGCCTGGTGGCAAACCTGTGGTGCATTTTCTTGATTGAAGACGGAGATGAAATGTTTGTGGCACCCTGGGATGATAATCTTGGGTGCTGTAAGAAAGCTGGCAAGGAAGAGCCAGACAGTAAACGGCACTTCTTCCTGGCCTGTATCAGCTCCTGCCTCGAGGTTCGTCTCCTACTTGAATTCTGCCCTGACTTCTGATTTTTCTCAGTGATGTACTGTCACCTGGATCTGTAAGGGAAATAAACCCTTTTCTCCTTAAGTGGCTTTTGATCATGGTGTTTTATGGAAGCAGTAGAAAGCTGAACTAAAGCAGTGTCTTCAAATTTATGTATTCATGTAAATCTTGTTACTCACTCTGTCCCCTTTAAGCCCCATGTCACCTTTGAATCCTGGAAAGCCATCTTCACCCTATTATGAATAAAGAAGATTTTAATCAATTATTTTTAATGGCTAAAAAATAAGTGTGTAAAATGAGTATTAATAATTAGAAGAAATTGTCCTAAGAAATAAAACTTCCAGTTATGAAACCACAAAGTGTCTATTGCATCTCAGACCTATTCCCTTATCCTTGGAATTTTATCATGTCATCAGTTCTATAATCACTGGCTATAAATTAGAGAATTTTCACAAACATATTCATTACTCTCTCTGTCTCCTGGGGGAATGATCATTTTTTAATAATAGCATTCCTTTTAAGTATTTAAACAATTATCATTAACATAAATTGAAGAACGTGACAAAATATTTTATCCAAGTGACACACTTCTACAATGGAATTTTCAATTTTCTCCAATGACACTGGGCTTGTCAGTCACTTCAGGGCAGTCCTCAGTCCTCATGTTCAGAAGTAGTGGACTAACATATAATGGACTCCATAATTTTTGTGTGCTTTTAATAGCTACAGTTTGGTGTGGGGTTTTGTTGTTTTGCGGGGGAAGAGGTATTTTGTTTTCTTGGTTTGCAGAGGGGTTGTTTGTTTTGATTAAACTTAGTTAGGTAAGTAGGGATGGGGAGACAATCTGGAAGGACTTGAGGAAGGGAGAGAATATGGTTAAACTATACTTTAGTTCGAAGATTGTTTTATAACAAAAGTATAATGAAAGAAAAAGAATTTTCACGATTTTATGTAATTTGCATTCAATAAATACATTTTATTGCAAATTGATCTCTAAACTGTATTCTGTTAACTGGTGAGGAATTAGAAAATTTATAATACACATTGCATTTAGATTGTCAGTTTTCCATCTCATGCTAAGATAGGTGATGCTGAACAGTGGGCATCCTTTGGCATAGGGAAGAGACATTTTGACTACCGACATATTTTCAGGAACTCATCCTAAAACTAGAAAGCTTCAGGAATGGCTTTACTGCTTCATGAATTTCAAGAAAACAAACTGATTCATTTTTCATTACACTTTAAATGGACATTTACTGTGTACAAAGAAATGAAAAGTATTTTGAGTATATTTCTGGTACCAACAATAAAGGAAGCTAGAACATATCACAGTTTTATTGTTTCCTTGAGTATTTTGTACAGTTCATGCTCTCTCTCAGCAACTTTCAGACACAAAATCTTCCCTTGCATTGAATGTTATGTGCTCTCTTTTTTAATACCTCTTTTATTTTTGAGATTATACTAAAATTACACCATTTCCTCTTTCCCTCACCTCCTTCCAAACCCTCCTATATACACCTCCTTGGTTTCTTTTAAATTCTTGGCCTCTTTTTTCATTAATTGTTATTACATGAATAGATATATATGCATATACATATATAAAATTACTTTTAAAACAAAAAGGAATAACATTACTTTTTCATCTCATCAGTATATATTTCTGCTATTTATGAAATAAAACATCTAACAAGAGTATATTATAATCAGTGTTTTTATAATGTGAATAATTGCCTATTGCAATGCATAGTTGCTATAAAAGACATGAAAATAATCAAAATGATTATTGAAATACTCAAATATTTTAATGATAAGAATTCAATTCAGATACACAATTTTGCAATAAGAGCTTCTCTAAGAAAGAAGAATAAATCAGTTCTTCAAATTTCATACATCATTATAAAGTTTCAAAAACAGTCTGATGTATGAACTTTTAACTGTATGGGAACATAAATATGACCTATAGAGGGGCAACATCAGTTGACAAGCCAGCATGGATAGGGCAATTTTCACAAGGATTCACTCTTAAATGAAGAGTTATGGGCATTTAATGGGTGCTAAGAAGGAGAGGGTCAGTATTTTCCTGGGAAAGGGTCCTGGGTAGATCATGTGATCATAAGTTGTCAGCTCTAAACATATGCACATATAAGTAAAACTAAATGGAGTGATTGAGTTGTGCTTAAATATACAAAAGTGTGGTTTTGTACATGTAAGTGCAAGGATGTTGTTTGTATATGTATATGGGCGTGTAAAACTAATGATAGAAGAGGTCATGAATTGGAAGGGAAGTAATAGAAAGACTTAGAAGGGAAAGGATGGGGGAGGTCAACATGTGTAAATACACTGCTTGTATGTGAAATTCCCTTTCAAACAGACTTCATTTTTTTTTTCAAGGTGTTGTATAGTTCCTAAATGATTGGGGAAAAAATGATTGTTTTCTAATAACAATTCTCAGTATTCCCATAAAAGATTAATCACTAAAATTAAGCTTTGGGAATGCATCTGTATTTTATACTCAACAAATGGTATCTGGAGAATAAGTTCTTTGTCATAAATGTCCTAAATCAAGTATGTAAAAAGATAAGATATATTAAAGATAAATGTTAAATAAAATACTATTAAATGTTAAAGACAAAATGTTAAAGATAAAATGTTAAAAGTTAAAATGTTAATAGATAAATAATAAAGATATATAAAGATAAAAGTATGTAGGAGAAAACTATACTAAAGATACATGCTAAATAACAATGGATAAGTTCAGAAGAGAAGGGACAACAGAATTTAGAACAATATTTTCAGTGAAATACACTAATTAATAACAAAGATTTTAGTACGTACTCATGAATTTGCAAGTTTAATATTATGAAGTGGCCCAGTGTCTCAAAAATAATTCATTCAGTGTAACTTCCACCAAAATCCCAATATATATTTCTATATATGTAATAGCAAGTCACGAGACAAAACTCATGATTTGATAGAGAACAAGGACAGATACCTGGGAGCATTAGGGAGGAAGAAAAAATAAAGGAAAAAATGTTGTAATTTTATTATATTCTCAAAAAAATGATCCCAATGTAATTCTTCACAGAAATTGCAAAAATCCTAAATTGCACAGTATTCTTTTGGCTATCCTGGGTTTTTTGTTTTTCCATGTGAAGTTGAGTATTATTCTTTCCAGGTCTGTGAAGAATTTGATGGGGATTGCATTGAATCTGTAGATTGCTTTTGGTAAGATTGCCATTTTTACTATGTTAATCCTGCCTATCCATGAGTGTGGGAGATCTTTCCATTTTCTGACATCTTCTTCAATTTCTTTTTTCAGGGACTTAAAGTTCTTGTCATATAGGTCCTTCACATGCTTAGTTAGAGTAACCCCAAGGTATTTTGTATCATTTGTGGCTATTGTAAAGGGTGATCAGCCTGTTTGTCTATTGTATACAGGAGGGCTACTGATTTTTTGAGTTGATCTTGTATCCTGCTATGTTGCTGAAGGTTTTCATTAGCTGTATCAGTTCCTTGGTTGAATTTTTGGGGTCACTCATGTATACTGTCAAGTCATCTGCAAATAGGGAGAGCTTGACTTCTTCCTTTCCAATTTGTATCCCCTTAATCTCCTTATGTTGTCTTATATCTCTGGCTAGAACTTCAAGTACTATATTGAATAAGTATGGGGAGAGGGGACAGCCTTGCCTTGTTCCTGATTTTAGTGGTATTGCTTTGAGTTTCTCTCCATTTAATTTGATATTGGCTGTTGAGCCAGGTGGTGGTGGCGCACACCTGCAATCCCAGCACTCAGGAGGCAGAGGCAGATGGATCTCTGTGAGTTCGAGGTCAGCCTGGTCTACAAAGCGAGTTCCAGGACAGCCTCCAAAACTACAGAGAAACCCTGTCTGGAAAAACCAAAAAAAAAAAAAAAAAAAAGAAAAGAAAAAAGAAAAGAAAGAAAGAAAAGAAAAGAAAACTGGGAATCAATCTCCCACAAGACCCATCTGTAGCACTCTTGGGTATATACCCAAGGAATGCTCAATCATACCACAAGGGTATTTGTTCAGCTATGTTTATATCAGCATTGTTTGTAATAGCCAGAACCTGGAAACAACCTATGTGCCCTTCAACTGGAGAATGGATAAAGAAAATATGGTACATATACATAATGGAGTACTACTCAGCAGAGAAAAAACAATGACATTATGAGGTTTGCAGGCAAATGGATGGTTCTAGAAAAAATCATCCTGAGTGAGGTAACCCAGACTCAGAAGGACAAACATGGTATGTACTCACTCATAGGAGGATACGAGATGTAAAACAAAGATGACTAGACTGCTACACAACTCCAGGGAGGCTACCTAGAAAATGGTACCCTAGGAAAGACACAGGGATTACCCAATGACAGAGAAATGGATGAGATCTACATGAACAACCTGGACGACAGTGGAAGTAATGAAGGGCAAGGTTTGAGGGAAAGAAAGCTTAGGGGAGCAGGAGATCCCAGCTGGATCAAGAACAGAAAGGGAGAACAAGGAATAACAGACCATGATAAATGAAGACCACATGAGAACAGGAATAGGCAGAGTGCTCAGAAATCCACAATGATACATTCTCTGTAGACTGCTGGCAATGGTTGAGAGAAAGCCTGATCTGACCTAGTCTGGTGATCAGATGACTAAACACCCTAACAGTCATGCTGGAACTCTCATCCAATAACTGATGGAAGTGGATGCAGAGATCCTCAGCCAGGCCCCAGGTGGAGCTCCAGGTGTCCAATTGTTGAGAAAGAGGAGGGAGTGTAAGAGCATGAATTGTTGAGACCAATATTGGAAAAAGCACAGGGACAAATAGCCAATCGAATGGAAGCACATGAATTATGAACCAAAGGCTTCAGAGCCCCCAGCTGGATCAGGCCCTCTGGATAAGTGAGACAATTGAATAACTTGAACTGTTTGGGAGGCATCCAAGGACACTTTGCTCAGCCTGGAAAGAAGGGTCTGGACCTGCCTGTACTGAATCCACCAGGTTTAAATGAATCCCCAGGGGAGTCTTGGCCCTGGAGGAGATGGAATGAAGGGGAGGGGCTGGCGGGAAGGTGGGGGTGGGGGCGGGAGGGGGAGGACAGGGGAACCCATGGCTGATGTGTAAAATTAAAACACAAATATAATAATAATTTAAAAAAGCTTAAATTGCATATGGCAATGCAAAATATCCAAGATAGCCAAAGCAATCCTGAAGGACAATCCAGAGGCCTCACCATCTTAGATGGAAAACTATACTATAGATTTCTAGATCCAATCTCTGAAACAGGAAGGTAATGACACATAACAGACTCATTAACCAATGAATAGAACTGAAGACATACATATAAGCCCACATTCTTACTCCTTTCCTTTATTTTGAGATTACTCTATAATTATACCATTTCTTCCTTGCCTTTCCTCATTCCAAACCCTCCTCTATATCCCTCCTTGTTGTCTTTCAAATTCTTGGCTTTTTCTTTCATCAATGTTATTATATGAATATATATATATATATATATATATATATATATATATATATTTCATTATTTGTTGGATATTTTTATTAAACCACAGAAAAAATGATCACACCATTTCTAACTTCAAATTACTTTAATAATAAATGTAAATTAGTTCCTGCCTGTGCCATGATTTAACCCTTAATCATTTCTTATGCCTTTAATTACCCTTCAATTCTTATCAAAGTCCTGGGATTGAGTTCCAGAAATCTGGAGTTTGAGCTACTGTATCAATATCCTTCACACCACAAGTTTTTCTAACTGAGTGATACTTTTAACAAGATTATGATTTTGCTTAGAAATTTTTCTTGCTTAAAATTTCTCTTCATAAAATTGACCTCTATTCCTTGTGTACCCTCAAATATATATTTGTTATGACAAAAAATAAGTCAGTTTGCACTTAATCACAAATGGACATTGTTTTCAACAAATAATGGAACCGATAATCATTCCTAATTAGCCATTGGATCCCTGGTGCTTAATCTATTTGACATCTTAAAATCCATGATGCTCAATAAACACTAAGTGAAAAAAAAATGGGAAAATATCCGTGCTTCAGTTGTCAATTTGTAAATTATGTAAAGGTCCAGAAAATCCCATAGCTTAAAGTATTATGGCTACATGAGATGTGAACCCCAGGCTCGTGAGTTGAATGCTTATTCTTTTCTGCTAACACAGTTTTGAAGGCTGTGGGAGTTCAGAAGCTATGGTCCTTCCTGCAGAAGGAGTGAACTGAGGAAGCATTTGAGTGTGTTACACAGCCTCAAGTTCTTGCTGTGTCCCCACTGCACAGATGGAGCCTTATCTGTCAAAGCTTTCCCACCACGATTGACTGAAATTCCTGAAACTATCCCTGCAAATAAACCTTTCATCCTTGAATTTTTTATGTTCATCAAAAAGACATTGGGGACAGAATAAAGAGGCAGTTCACAAAATAGGAGAAAACAATGTAAAAGACCCAGTGTGCATTAAGAAAATGTTCAGCATCAATGCTCAACATCACTAATCATCATGAAAATGCAAAAGAAACCTACTGGGATGACTGCTGTTAAACACAAGGAAAGAATACGTGTGTTGATGAGAGTGCAGAGAAATGGAGTTCTCTGTACTGTCGGTAACTGTGTAAAATGGATGGACTACAAATTATAAAATTAAAGTGGAAACTTTAGGTCCAAGTATGTACATGACATTTGGTTGCAGAATCTTAAATGTATTTATATACCCATGGTTGTGAGAATAATAGCCAAAATACAGCAGCAATCAAAGCATCCATTAAAACACTAATGGACAGGTGAAAATAGCTGCTGTATGTGATGAAATGTTATTTAGCTTTTAAGGGAAGGGAATCCTTAGCTATTACAAAACTTTGAAGACCCTGAATGGTTGCATCAAATATATTGATGCAGGGAAACACAAATAACTAAACACTGGAAATAGTGACACAAACCTGCGACACACCTAAATTAGTTTTTTTTCCTATGGGGTAACCACACTGTTTTCAAGATGCTAGTGGCCAAGTGGCCTTTTAAAGTGCAGACTGTTTTGTGTCCTGAGCGCCATTAGAGCTAAGGGAGAGGTTGAAGAGCCTATGTGGCCATCCACTGCCTATTCATTATTATCAGTCCTCCCTCTCCCCCCCACGAGACGAGGGTAATCACACAGCTGTCGAGTTTAGTTTAAAGAAAGTTGAGTGCCGTGTCTAAGAATCAGTAAAAGTACTGAGGATTGTTTCGAACAGTCTTAGTCAGTTGTTTAGTTTTATTTGAATTTATTTTTTTTTACTCATTTATTTAATTCTTTGAAATCAACACATGTCAGCCCTCAAAATATTCATTAATGAAAAAAAATGTATGAGATCCAATTTCTTTAGGTATATCATTGATCACCATTACGAGGCAAAGAGTATGTCAAACCATGAGATTTCAAGTTCTAATATTAATAAATTTTAGGAAAACGAAAAGATGATGTAGAATTTGGTCAGAGCTGCAAATAAAAGCTACAGGGTTTGGTTTATTTGGTTTTCATAGGGTTTATTTGGTTTTCATAGTGGAAGATTTAGGGGCAGACAAGAAATCAAAAATAGAATTTTAATCTCAGCGTGCTAACTTCCCTTTTCTCCATTTGAAAACCATAAATACCATTACAAAGGAAGAAGTTTTTATTCACTTTTGGGTGTTTAAGGTTTTGGGGATTTGACCTACTTACTTCTGCATTCTAGGGAAGCATCTACTACTGAGCTACACTGCTCTTTAACAACCTTTCTGGCTCTCCTTAATCTATTATAGGCTGTATAAACTATTTTCCTATTTAAAACATGAATATTAAAATTCATTGCAACATAGTATAAATGAAAATAATTCTATTAAAAAACTTTTATTTACCTAAAATTCTCAAAACTGAGCTCTATAACACTGTTTGTTATATTAGTTAGAAATAAAAGCAGAGCATTTAAAGATTTAGATTTAATAGTGAAGCTTAAAAATGTAAGTTTCACTTTTTACACATTTATTGTAGAAAATGTTAGAGTCAGAATACAGAACTTTGACTCCAATTCAAACTTTTAATCGTTTTTTTTTTTAGTTTCTTCTAAAACTAAACACAACTAAAATTAACCAATAATTGCTTGGTGTTTCGATGTAGAATTGTGTGACATTTATTTACACAGGTGTTCTCTCATTTGTTTTTTATCTTCTATATCCTCTATAATTTACTTACCTGTCCCTTTGCAACTAATTCTCCCTCCAGAAACTTACCACACAACACCTCAGTTATACAACTTTCTTTTAAATATTGTCCGCTTAAAAATTTTTGGTGGGTGCTAATTCTAGGAGGCAAATTAAATTGGTATATAGATATATAGCATGAATATGTACATATGGTACATATGTCAAAGTACAGATAACATAGAATACAGAAATTTTAATTTCAGCACTGCCAGACCATCCTGCTGCCCTGATACAACAGGAAGACTTTAAACTATATTCACCTATGATGATCAAGATGAATTAAGACTGTCATCAAAACAGATAACTTAGTTGAAAGTGTATCACATTTTTTTCAAGAACACAATTAACAATATCTTGCACACCTTTACTATCTCCCAGGAGTATTTTCTGTACAAAAATGAATTTTAGTAGGTATAATAAATTTATATTTAGTTATCGAACTCTAATCAATACCAAATATATTCAATGAACACTCATGTTATGATTCAAAAATAAATCATTTCATTTAAACCAATACAGCATTATCAAAATAAATAGCTATACTTACCTCAACAAAATTACTAATAAAAAGGTCTTGTGTTTGCACTTTGTGTTTGAAAATGTATGTAATTTTAGTACAAATTAGCCTAATCCTGATTGTCAGAAGTAACTCCTTAGCATTGAAAACTTACCTTTGAAGGATTTAGGAATGTCCAAAGACATTAAATATTTACCTAAAGGAATCTAAATGCATTGTTCTTTAGGAAGAGACAGGTAATCTCCTAAAGCCTTAGGAAGGAGCCACTGGCTTGCACAGCCTGAGGTGCCTGCATTTATCTACCTATCCCTGGTTTTAATTTTATTTCCTCCCAACAATACCATTGCTTCCATGCAGCATACAAAGGCTCCTTTTTCACCATAACCAAAAAAATACTATATTTTCTATTAATTTCAGTTTATGAGTTTTGGAGATTTTAGTTGAGACAAAAGGGATGAACCTTGTTATGATATAACCAGAAATTACCCTCATGTCATAGCCAACCCATGCAGACAGATGAACCTGTGACTTAACTAAATTGAACACTTAGTTTGTAGTTAACTCCACATTCCTTCCCATCTGTTACAACTGAGCTCTCACTCTAGGATACTAAACTGTTTTAAGGGTTTGGTAACAAGCTTACACTTGCAATGTCTGGCTTGTAAGTAATTGCTCTGTGTATTTCAAGGAGAAAATAAATTCTGAATACATTTTAATTGTACACACTGGATGCTTAGAAATTAAAATCACCTAAAAGTCACATTTTACCTTTTCCCCTTTAGATCCCTTGAGACCTCTGACACCATCTGCACCCTAAGGAACAAAATAAAAACATTAAAGGACTACGACACTTCAGCTGGAAATGAAATGATGTGCAAAGAATTTAGCATTTACCTTTACTCCTCGGGGACCAGGATATCCAATAGGCCCCTGTGGACCAGGAGGACCCTGGAAAAGATCCATTGTGATGTAAATTATGGTACATTAACAACATTACTTATATATATAGTGCAAATAACGGCTTTACAAAGTAGTAGGTAAAAGTTTAATACTTACATAAATAATGTACAAATATTCAGTAATTCTTATTATAGTTCATCATAATTTATTCTATATGCACTAAATATATAGCATGCAGATCTACCACTGTGAGAATAATTTATTAAAAATAAAGATGATATAGTCTTTTTCCTAAATTAAAGTTAGCTATCCTAGGTGTGCTTGCTGGTTATATAAAACACTTATAATTGACAGGACCTAATAATTGACAGGACTTTATAACTGACAGAATCTTATAACTGACATGACCTTATAATAGACTGACCTTATAACTGACGGGACCTTATAACTGACTGACTGACAGGACCTTGTAACTGACAGGACCTTATCATTGACTGATTTCAGACAGCCATTTTGTACCTACCAAGGACCCCTTTTCTCCCGACTGGCCTTCCTTTCCAGGGTGACCCTATATGGAGCAAACATACACACTGGTGAAGATGAGATATTAATTGTAACTGTCAACCTTGTGAAAGTCTTCCACACTTTTTTTAAAAAACCTGAGATCATATACTTTATAGTTTAAACGTTATTGAAACATTATATGAGTTTCATGGCTTTCAGTAATACTGGAAACTGGTAATTAGAGAAAAACATGAGGTTATATTTGATGGGTATGTGCTTGAGTAAATATGGAATCTTTTTCAAAGAATTTGTGGAAAGCACATGAAGTAATAAATCCTGATATTAGCAATTCAGTCTCAAAAGTCTTACACATAGTAGGTCACATCTGATTTATATTCTGTATGGAAATAAAAGGATAATGTGTATAGGCATCCTCAAAAGGCAGCAAGAACATGTGATGGAAATACACAGATCAAAGACACTCATCAGATTATTATGTTACTGAGATTCCATAAATAAAAATGTATAGTTGTATCACAAATATATTCTATAGCTGCAGGTAGAAATAGCACAAAAAATTTGCACCTTGCTTGTCACAAATTTAAATAAGAAGTTTGAACAGACACATCAATAATAATTTTAAAATGAAGGTGGAAATTATATGTGTGTGAGAGAGGTATTTCTATATTTTTATATAACAGAACTTTCTCTATTTCTAGAGGAGGAGAAACCCTCCTCAAGCCTGAAGAATGTTTGTGGATATTATCTGAAGACAGTGATGAGTGCTGTGCACCTTCACTGGGCCTCTCTGCTGTCTAGGTTTATGTCAACTTACACAAGCTAGACTCCTTTGGGAGGAGGACATCTCAACTGAGAAAATGGCCCAAGCATACTGGCCTAAAAGTTATCCTGTGAGGCATTTTCTTGATTGGTGACTGGGAGAGCCCAGCCCATTGTGTGGTGCCAAGTCTGGACATGTGGTCCTGAGTGCTATAAGAAAGCTGGCTGAGCCAGCCAAGAGGAGTAAGACGTACTCAGTACTCCTCTGCATTATTTCCTCCCTATGTTCCTGCCCTGCTTGAGTTCTTGTCCTGACTGGTTTCTGTGATGTTACCTGGAAAGAAATAAACCTTTTCCTCCCCAGGTTACTTTTGTCACAGCAATAAAATCCTAAGTCTGACAGACTGAAAGGTGAGTTACAATGTGGATGAGCTCATCTAGAACATGAGCTAATTCACTGCATTTAAAATCTGTTTCTTAAACACTACAGTTACTGAAAATAAAAGCAGGTTGAAATAGAGAACATGTGGAATTAGGAAGGAGGGATTTGGGCAGGCTCTGGTGTGCAATGTGTGTATGACTTTATCTAAAGGCTACTGTGATTTTATGAAGAGTTCTCAACAAAAGTGACATAAAGAAATGACACTGTATAGTAAAGAAACTAAGGCTTAATTACTGAATCAATTCATTCTTATTACTGCCTATATGTAGTCACTTCTAAGAATCATGTTAAATTTATTTTTCAAGACTGCTTATGGAAATGCCAATGAGGAGAGAGATAGCATTGACTTACAGGAGGCCCATCAGCACCGGGAAGTCCAGCAAGCCCTGGCTTTCCTTGTGGTCCCTAATTAACAAGAGGAGAGAATTTGATTTAAAAGATGGAGAATTATGAAAGGCTCTTCATTGTGGATAACAGTATAGTACTAATAACAAAATGAACTTGGGACAGTGGAATCAATATTTACAGACAAGCAGAAAGTGTTCTAAACACTTGATAATGGAAAACATACTATATAAAAACAAATGAAAACTGAACTTAATTGATGCCAAAAGATAGGAAATATGTTACATTTAGTCAGTTTAGCTGTTCTAAATTTTTACTTATTAAAGTTGACTAATTTTTATATTTCTTGGTGTCGACAGAACAAAAATGCAAATAATAAAGTTGAGAAATGTATTCATTCCCAACACTGATTAATAAGTAAAGCTTTGGATACTCCCATTGACAATGCTACATTAATACTTACCCAGAGATGCAGCCCTAAGCCCTCCTGAATGCTTTGGCAAATAACAGACCAGATACACAATTGTGGTCCCATAGGATTTAAATAGAGATGAAAACTTCTGATGCTGTCCTCTTAATATCAGAGGAAACAATTTATTTCCACGGTGTTTATAGTGATGCAAACAAATGCATTGTGCTGCTGGTTTTACAAGGGCATTACATACAAACTATATATACTGTATGACTCGATTATGGTGATGAATGAATATAATAACAATTACCACAATTACCGTGTTTACTATACTATATGTTTTTACTATCTTAGAGTCCCACTCTTCTGTGTACTGAAGAATAAGTTTGCTATAAAACATTGTTCTCGCCGGGCAGTGGTGGCGCACACCTTTAATCCCAGCACTCGGGAGGCAGAGGCAGGAGGATCTTTGTGAGTTCGAGGCCAGCCTGGTCTACAGAGTGAGTTCCAGGACAGGCACCAAAACTACACAGGAAAACTCTGTCTTGGAAAAAAAAAACAAAAAAAAAACCAAAACATTGTTCTCATTTTTTTTCAGCCCATACAAATCCTGCTCATGTCTCTTGATTCTGACAAGAGGCTGCATGAGGTCACTGACCTATGTCAAGTAGATTTGTACGTGTGCTGGCTGTGCTGTTCACATCAGGATGTAGCTGGCTGCCTAATGATGTTTCTTAGACTGTGCTACTGTCAATAGACAGGGATACAGTTTGGAGTTGTAGTGATGGACGATCAGATTCTTAAAATGTTCTAGTAAATGTAAGTTCCTGTGCCAGTTACTAGGACCTGAAGACATGTACATCTATGCTGATGTAACAGATGTATAAATTAACAAGCATCTAACAAAAAACTAAAATGTAATTACTCAGTGGCTCACTTTAGTTCTTTCTTCACTGAGTCTTTCTAATTCCATGTCATCCCATCATTGCTAAATTTAGAATACTGTAAAGACAAATACTGCAATTACACCCTTTCTGGGGAGAAAATTAGGAATTCTAATGGGAATAGTAAGTATATCAAGCCTAAGACAGTATTGCTTGCGGTTCATTTCACTAGCCAGGACGAAATAGTTGATTGATGAGAGGAATGTCATCAGTGTGTCTCAGTCACCAACACAGTTTACAGTATTTCTGTTTTTAGAGGGTACTTAGCATAAGCATTGAACCATGTTGACTGGACTTGCAGAGCTATACAAGAAAGCACCAATTAAGTCATGGGGACCAAAAACCAGGAAAATCACCTTTTGAGGAATGGTTTTTATATCCTAAATTACTTGTATCCTTTTGGAAAGGCTTAAAATTTCAATCCCTTCCACCAATCTGCAATCCTACAACATTCCATAGCTATTACCATAAAATTCTAAATATTTAATTGAAATATTTTGTCTGTCACAAATTATTGTTTATTTTCAAAACACCAGTCTTATTTCTTCAAAAACAAACCCAATACACCAACATGGAATAAGTCCATTCATTATTATTACCAGCACAGGTGCCAAAGGCTCAGCGAGCAATGTCGCATGAACCCTTGCCACTGAAATATATTTGAGCAAAAACAAGAAATATTAAAACTCTGGCAAAATAAGATGATTTTTTAATGAAATTGAATTCCATCCATCTCCTTTTGAATGGAGGTTTCATGACAACAGAATGCTTTATCTGCATTTTTAACTCCCTGTACTTTCCCTGGTGAGGTGGGAATAAAGATGAATGAATGTCATATAGCTCATATTTTAATAAAAGTTAAAATTTATGAAGTGCTTCTGTGCAGTATGTTAAGCAATTTATATGCATTATCCACTTTGTCTCAGTGAGTCCTAGGAAATATCAACTTATGTTTTTGTGTGACAGAATCCTAGTCTGTGTGCGTCTAGATACACACTCAAGTCTTCAAAGTCATTGTCTTTAACGGACATTTACTTTGTGTCTTGGTATTTCTCACTGAGCTCATAGAAACACATCATTTGTTTTCTGTAAATCAATTAACATGTGAGTAATATGAACTCTGAACTCACATATTAAATCACAGGAAATGTTCTGCTTATCAAAAATGTCAGAATAAATAACAGAGGTAGTTTATCACTGCAAACCACTAGTAACCTTTATTGGAAATAGAATAAAACATAAGCTATAATAACTTGATTTGAAAGTTCCCAGAGATTAAAACATCTAATGCCAATATGATCACATCTGAATGTTAAATTACACATGAAATGGTTATTATTCACCAAGTTTAAACTACCAAGTGTTTCAGACAGGAAGAGAGAAGAAAACTAGAAAATAAAATATTTACTACCTGATACAGACAAAATATTAAGGACATTTCATATGTTTAATCTTTATATATCTGTCTTTTTAAGCTTCTTATGTTTGATGGGACAAGATACAGGGTAGATATGCTCAGGACAAAGAAAATACTGGAGTGCAATGTGAGAATGGTTACAATGAGCCAAACCACATATTTTACTTTTGGCTCAGCAACAGGAATTCAAATACATCCATTTTCCCATTCTCTTAACAATCCAAGGAATACATAATTAAGTCCTGCTGGATTTGTAAAGGGAAAACGTTTCAAATGTAATTTATAATGAACATGGAATGTTTATGAAGTGCTAGATAAAAGGTAAGAATGATCAAGTTTAAAAGTCACTGATCTAAACTAAATACCCAGAATGGAGGGTGCAGCTCAATGATATACTGCTTGCCTACATAAATGGCTTAAAGCATTCTTTGCGACATATTTCATATTGTATTTTTCATTATCTCCACTATACTGTAACATATATCCATCCACAAGTGGACAGGAAATACTACTTAAGGAATCTATAAAGGAAACCAGGGGAAGTCATCCTTTTAAATGCCATTTATTCTCGCTGTGATCCAGACCTGAACTACTAACAATAATAGTATTTGTCATTTACACAAGAGAAATGGGCCAATGGAAAGCTCCAATTTCCCTTTAAGCGGATCGTGAAGCAAGTTTTGTTGAAAGCAAACCTAATTACAGTTGAAAATAACTATATATTTTACAGACTGGAAAGATGCTCAGTGGTTAAGAGCACTGGTTGTTCTTCCAGAGGTCCTGAGTTCAATTCCGAGCACCTACTTGGCAGCTCACAACCATCTGTAACTCCAGTTCCAGGCCCATTGATGGCCTCTGCAGGCACTGGACACATGAGGTGCACAGACTTTCATCAAAGAAAAAGATTCATAAACATAAAATAATAAAATTTAAAATATATTTTATACTTTTTATTTAAAAAAACCTTAGAAGTAAATCAAAACATCACATACCATAATTAACCAGACATGAAGATTATATTAATTGCTTTTCTAGTTATAATTTTATCATGGATGTTTTGTTTTTGGTGATAGATTATGTACATAAAATATACTGGATACAGAAAATGTAAAATTTAATGTCACGTTCCACAGCTTCCATTCTGAATGCCTAATTCTAAAAGTATAGAAGGTCAGAGTTTACAGACTTTGAGTCAAATAACAGTTTTTAAACAATGAGAAAGTAAAAATGAAGCAAAATAAAGAGAAAACACTCACTTTCTCAGCTTTTGAAATCATCATTTTTTTTGGTAATATTACAATAAGGTACAATCTAAATAATAATCCAACACTTTTCTCTCACTTACATCTTAAAGGTGTTTAGACAAATTCTACCCAAATTTTATGTAATGGTTCTACTTCAGTTACTATATTACTTTGATAAAGCCATGAAGAGCAGGCCTAACACCTGCTGACAGTTGCAGGTACAAACTAGCTTACCATGATTATGAATATAATATAACAACTTACTTTTTCACCAGGAGGGCCAATAGGGCCTTGTGGACCAGGAAGACCCTAGTATAAAAGAATTTCGTTCATGTCAGGTCAGGAATCATTTTCTAAGGACACATCTTTACAATAGATGATAAAATCTAGGCATGTAAACTGATTTACAAACCTCTCTCCTCTCTCTCTGTCTCTCTGTCTCTGTTTCTCTCTCTGCCTCTGTCTCTGTCTCTGTCTCTGTCTCTGTCTCTCTCTCTCTCTCACACACACACACACACACACACACACACACACACACACACCCTCTTGCAATGAACAGAAAATTTTGGAGCCCTGTGAGGAGTTTTACACAAGTTCCTTTTTGCAAAGAGCTTGTGATGTGAATCCCTCCAGAACCTTCTGCAAGTGTGGACTTTCACTATGGTATCCTGTGAAAGCTCTGGGAGTCCTTTTTGGTTTTTCTTGAACATGTTAAAAGAGGAAATATTCTCTACATTCACAGTTTAAACATGGTGCTACACAAAACATTCCGACACTATGACTTTTATTTCAAACAGTACCGTCTCAACCCATTATCTCCCAGGAAAAACAATGGTTTAGAGTTACCTGAGGTCCTGGATTCCCTTGCTGACCTGGAGGCCCAGGCTCCCCTTGAGGACCCTGTATAGAAAGAAATAAAGTACTTAGTAAGGTTTTTGTATTATATGGGTTTTTATATTCTAATTATTGAAAAATGTCCTAAAGTCCGTTTTAACTCAAGAAGTCTAGAAAATATATTTAGCAATGTGCAAGAATTTTTTTTTAATTTAGCAACAAAATATCTATTGACATGAGTTATAGTTCTTAACTACATACCATGTTTCCTTTCGGTCCTTGAGGGCCATCTATACCTGCGATACCCTTCAATGAAGAACAAAAATAGTTAAAAATTTAGACATTCAAATGGAAAACATAATGAATATCCAGTAGCCTGTGGTGATTTATGATTCTTTTAAAAATAAACAGAATTGGGATAAAGGATTTAACAAAAATTAAAGAAGGTCTGTTCTCTCCCATCCATGTCTACGCTAAAGATAATATAACATCACTTTCCATTGTGTGCTAGTGATTAAGCATGAAAACTGTAAGACCGACTGCAACAGAAGGAAAGAGCAAGTACAGAGAGAGGGATCAGTTACACTGATGGGCAGTGTCCACAGAACTGACAGTCAAGCAGGACAGTTAACTAGATTCTGTGATAAGCACTATACAAATGTCCTGTGGGAAATTTGGCAACAAGTTTTCCTCTGAAGAACCCCGATTACTCCCAGGAATACATACAGGCTGCCCAGGAGGTCCTGGAGTTCCCCGTGGTCCCAGCAGACCTCGTGGACCCTGGAAAGAATAAAAGGAAACGAAGAGCTTGCATAAGAAATGCCTTCAAAATGAGCCTCTTTCACAGAAATTTTTAATATAAAACATGAATTAAAATATTTATTCATTTTCTATCAGTACATTGAACATAAATGTTCCAAGTACCATCATATGTAATATGAAGATTGAAACACAAAGTAGATAACAGTAGTTAGTACAGACGCTTTCTTAGATCCAAAACTTTTCCAGATGCATCACTGGTAATGTTTTTAAAAAACACCATAGTTTAATGCTCTTAATAAGATATTTTTATATCATTTTCTAATTTGATTGGCATATTAAATTTTGTTGTTATGATAACACAGATTGAATAAACAGAAAAGCCCAGAATCTCATTCACTTTCTTTTATATAAATTCCATTCAGGGAGAGCATTCATTTCCAAAGCAAACAGCTGAGTATCTCTCTTTGCAGATTATAGAGCCATTTTCTAGATAGAGGGGTTCTAAACTATTAATTTTTACATTCATATTATCTCTCTTTCTCCTTATGCTCAATGTTCTTTTCCAGCTCTAGAAAAGTTAGTGTAATAATAACTTTACCTACTCACTTGTGTGGTGATATTTTATTAGTGCTTTAATAAAGTTCGCCTGGAGATCAGAGGAAATAGCAAGCCATTTAAAGTAAACATAGAAGTCAGGCAGTGGTAGCACATGCCCTTAATCCAATCACTTAGCAGACAGGGTCTCTGTGAGTTCAAGGCTATACTAGGGAACAGAGCCAAGTGTGGTGACACGGCCTTTAATCTCAGTACCAACCATAGAGACCCAGAGGTCCGTACAGACATGCAGTGACAAGGAAGTGAGGTAGATGGGATAAGATAGGCAGAACAGCAAGGCAATAAAGGCACAGGTAAGACAGGAAGTAGCTAGCATTTGGAAGCTGCAGACCTAGTGAGGTAAGGTTGGCTGGTGGCTCTCACTATTCACCTGATCTCTCTAAGGCTTTCACCACGATATTTGGCTCCATGTTTTTTTTTTTTTTTTTTATTTAATAAGACCATTTAGAAATTTGTCTATACATTTCACTATTGTTGACCTGGCCAGCTTTATAACGGCAAAAGCAGGCTGAAGTTAGGGAAGGTTTTCAAGTGTGTTTTGTTTTGTTTTTTTCTTGTCTGGCTTTGAGTTCATGTCCCAGCTGAGCTTCCTTATTATCAACATTCATTGGAGAAAAGTCATATAATCTTTATGCCTCGTATGTGACATCTCAGCATCTTTCTTTTGACAAGGTTAACTGACACACAAAAAATGAATTCTGAAGTTACTGGTAATATTTGAAGATAAATTATTTATCTGCAATAAAAACTAAATAATAAGGTTTATGACCCAGAAATTGTTAATTTCCACATTTCTTTTTCTCAAATTACAAAGATTTTCTTTACAACAAAAGGACAGCTCTATACATGTCACTTTTTAATATGAAAATTACTTGGCGAATTTGTGTAAAAGACAATATTTACTCAGGTTAGCATTGCCCAAATAAGTAATACCAACCACTATTCCTCAAAGAAGAGACTGTTATTTAAAAATAAAGAAAATAATTGCTTACAGCTTCACCTGGAAGACCCCTGGGCCCGATCTCTCCATCTTCTCCCTGTCATTCACAAAGCGGAGGGGGTACTATTAGAGAGTTGTCATTGCAGAAGGACTTTGTCATTTGTGTTTTCATTGGAAACAGGAAACAAGCAGGAAAATCTTACTATACCCTCATTCCATCATCTCCAGGGAGGCCGGGAGGACCTTGTGGGCCTCTTTCCCCCTAAGGAGTAAACATAAACAGGATAAATGTAGAAGAAGATGATTGTCTACGAGTATATAACATCGTCAACACAACCAGGTAAAACAAACAGGACACTTACCCAGGAAAACTTATGATGCCTTTACCTTTCTTAGAATAGTGTCCAGATAGGTAAAATTTTAAACTCTAACCAGCTTTATAAATTAATATGCTAGAAAAATGTTTCCTCGAGTTTTAATAAAAGTGATTTGAAGAAAACATGGGTAAAATATTTTCAGACAGTTATTGAAGTGAATCATTGAGAAAACTATTTTGTTTAATGATTGTCTTAAGAATAGGTGCATTTGGTTGTTAAAAACTTTTTGTATTTTTGTAATACTTCACATTAAATGAGCACAACTCAGGAAGACATAAAGGGATTTTCGATTTCTTTCACAAAACACAATTGTACATCTTAGTATGTGTTAGGCATATGGCATATGTCAGTTATTTTGTTAGGGACTATAGATTAAATTTTCTTTTTCATTCTCTAATTTACCTAAATACAGTCCTAGGTTTGTTCTTCATTCTGGTGAAGAAACATACAAATAACCAATCTTATTTAAAAAACAACAACACTGTATCCCTAATTTCCCACTTTAAAGAAAAAGAACCTACTGAGTTGTTACTATTTAGCACATTGATTTCCTTAGCCTTACAACTAAGAAGCTCTTGCTTTGAAGTGTGCATCACAAAGAAACAATATTGCCAGGATGCCTACAAGCATCCTCATTTGAGTTACTTTGACAGATAAGATGTAAATAATGTGGCAATGCTCAAGAAATAAAATTCTCCAACTGTTCTATAAATGTGATCTTTATCACATCTTGAGCAGAGAAATTCTACTTCTATTTGTTTGCACATAAGGAATATTTGAATATCCTGCAGATAGTGAAAAAAACATATTGGTACCATGTGCAAAGTTGCATCTACATTTCCTCAATATTTATCAGATATAAAAATTTACCAAATGTAGTCACCAATATTTCTGTTATTACTTCTCCTGATTTCCAAAAGTATGCTAATACTACCTAAGCTCCTAAGATTCCTATTACACCTGGGATGAAAGCCAGTAAATGTTTCTTACCCTATGACCTTTGTCACCCGGCAGACCTGGAAGTCCATCAAATCCTCTGTCTCCCTATAAAATTACAATCAGATTACCATTATATTCTCATTGTGGATCAGGACTCTAATTTAATGTCAAGATTACTTCATATCAAGAAATTTTATATTAAAATGTGATATTGTCGAGGATAAAGTGGCATACACGAACTGAATACAGAATTATAAAGTTCTGACCTTAGACCCAGGTTCTCCTGGCATCCCTCGTCCTCCATCTGCACCTGGACGGCCCTGAAAATACCCAAAATAAGGTTAAGCAAAGGGAGTCTACTAACACTAAGTACAAAGACTAACCCATAGCTGAAGTTAAGACTCAAAATAAACAAGGAAAAATACCATACCCTCTTTCCAGGTTTTCCTGTTGGACCAGGTGGACCTTGGACACCTCGAGGGCCCTATAGGAAAACATTTGCATCATATTGCAGAAATCTTGATCAGTAAAGTCAAAAGAGATGGTTTTAGAAACAGGTATACTATGTGTTCTTCTGTAATTATTTCAACACAGGAAACCCTTTCAGTGTAAAAATTCTGACAAAGCAGAAGTCAGAAAAGCAATTTTCTTAAGTGGCTTTTCATATTAAAAAAGAAAAAAACTATATAACTACACTGCATAATATTTTATGTGGATGTGAATGCATTCAAACAAAAGAAATGTAATGATATACTTTTAAACCTTTATAATCAATTACTCATTTAATTCTCAGAAAGATAGATTCTACATGGCAGTCACTGGGCTCCATAAACACCATCATTTTGTTCTTATTCTACTCCTTTCCAAACAGCTTTCTTTTCATTACTTAAATGTCCTCTCCCAGGTGATTCATTTCTCAATCCACTTATTACACTGGATTTAATCACCTCTGAGGAACAGTGAAATCTCCTATAATATTATTATCTGTTAAAGTTTTCAAATATATCTGTTTCAAGTATATCCTTGTGCAACTTTGCCTGGTGCATGACTCTTCAAGCATCCCCAATGTCAGGGAGGATCATTTTCTAACTGGAAACATGGACTTGCAAATGGTTTGTTCTGGAAATGTAAGAATGAGATTGTCTAATAGTTGGAAATCAAAGAGCATAACTAAAAACAAAAACTGTTGGAGAATAGTCTATCAGGAATCAAGCCAGAATGGAAGAGAATGAATACCAACATACTGCTGCTCAATTTTGTTTTCTTAATTAACTAATTTTATTCTATGAGTAGGTGCCTGGATGAATGCAGGTGCACCATGCATATGCATAAGCCTATGGACTTCAGATGAGGGCATCAAGTGCTCCAGAACTGGAGTTACAAGTGGTTGTTAGCAGCCATGTGGGTGCTGGGAACCAAACCTGGGACTTCAGAAAGCAATACTCTTAACTGCCGAGCCATCTATCCAGCTGTGCAATACAGACAGTCTTTAATGAAAAAATATGCTTTTTTGATATCTACTAACTCTTTGGACTTAGAGAATCAAGACAGACTGTATATCCTAAAACATCATCATAGAACAATTTTGAGTTCATCAATTCTGTAAACAGATGAGTACACATATTGCTTCCCAAATTCTGTGAAACAATAAACTTCCAAGATTTTTATGTGGTGTATGTTAATATTTTCCTGAAATTCCCAATGAGTCAGTCAGTGTTTTCCATCTTTTTTACAGCAATGTTTTTTGTTTGTTTGGTTGGTTTTTGTTTTTTTCGTTTTGTTTTGTTTTTACAGACAAGGTTTCTCTGTGTAACCTTGGCTCTCCTGGAACTGACTCAGTAGACCAGGCTGGCCTCAAACTCAGATGCCAGGTGGTGGTAGTGCATGCCTTTACAGCAATGTTAATTAAACATTCAAAGTAAGGCTACCACATCTTGAGCTAGTTAAATATTGTTATCAGTTCTCTTTAGATTTTCGCACAAGAAGTTATAGCTTCTATACAATGGAATATTTATCAACAAGAAAATGAATGTAGTATTGATGCACTCAAGTATCATGAATCTGAAAACATTTTCCTGTATCAAAAGATCCAGTAATAGATGATGGTATATGGTGTAATTTTATTTAGTATCTTTTTTTCTGGAAAATGTACAAAATTCCATGATAAAGAACAGATCAGTGGATGCCAGGTATTTGTGCGTTAAATAAGGTTCTAAGTGCAAAGGGGCAACATTAAGAAATTGTTTGGTGTCTTTTGGACATGGTAAGAATGTTGCACTCCCAAATTCACAGCCCCTGTGTTGTCTGCACATGATCAAGCACTCAATGTTCTAGGATGGAGTGACTATCACTCTTAATTGAGGACTTTGTGGGAAGGTAGATACAGTTTTCTTTAAAAGTTCCTAGTATCTCAACCATGTTCCAGGGGATGGCCCCATACCTATAGGTGTATGAGAAACACAAACCAGAGAAAATGGTTTATTCAAAAGAAAACAGAAAAAGAAATGAATAAAAAGAGGACACCAGGTTGGGGAGGACACCAAGGTAAGAGTGGGCATGAGACACATTAGGAAGAAGAGCTGAGAGTAAATATGATTCAAATACCTCATTAGATATTCTTAAAGAAATAACAAAACATTATAAAAAAGACTTTACGAGAAAATTGGATTTATAGACTATTTTATCTTAATTATAGTTACAAAAGTATATAATGAGTATGATTCTATTACTCCATATCATTTTTAAATAAATCTAATTCTAGTTAGGAATATGGTATCATTTGCAAAGAGTAAAGAGAAGATAATGGTGGATGAATATAACCAAAAGATATACATGTATAAAGCTGACATAGACATACATTATTAGGTATATTGAAACTATGATTACAAAACCATGAAGAAAGAAGAAAAAGAATGGAAGGATAAAGGAATGAGAACAACTACAGCCAGTGTAAATCTGTATTTATTCAGTTTATCATGCAGTATTTTCACTTTAAAAATGAGTCTGTTTTGAAGTTGTTTCTGTTTCCCTGTTTCTCTCACAAATATACTGACAATATAACATCTTTATCTACTTATTATCTAATACACAAAGGTCTGACATTAGCTTACATTGAGTGTGCTAAGCAATGTTCTTGAGACAACACACTAAGTTTACTGTCTGTGAAGCCCCAGCTCCAGAAGGAGGAGAGAACAGTGTACCACAGCTGCAATTGCTTCTCTGACCAATATCATCATGTAAAAGCCATCTACGTTCAAACCTGCTAGGTCCACAATTTAAATGTGGTTTAATGAGCCAACTAATGGAAACCAACAGTCTACTCGAATTTTTTTTTTCAGTTAAAACCATGTTTTGAGCCTAAAGGTAATGTAAATGCATTCTTTACTCTTAACATTTCAGTTGTTCTACCACCTAACTATAGACAATAAAAAAAAATAAGTGAAGAGAGAAAATTATTGTTTCTTACCTGAGGACCTGGGTCCCCACTCTCACCTTTGGCTCCAGCAGAACCAGGACCCCCCTGAAGAGAAAAGTAAAACAGAAAAACCAATTAATTTGTCATCTAAACTCTTTAATTTAGCACTTTCTCTCGAAATAAAATATATATATTTGCTGAATCAGTTTGATCTTACTAATGCAATGAGCTGTTCAAGTCCTGTGCTAGTGTGGCGTTTTTAGGCATATCAAGTGCCTACCAAAGTATAAACTGCAAATAAAGCACTGTATTTCACTCATACATGAACAGAAGCTAACTTTTAAATCACACACTGAAATTTTCTTTAAAGTTTTTACCATAACAAACACTGCCTGATAAACAACGTCTGAGTAACTATTGAACTGTGAAGTAGGATTATGGCAGTGTGTTTCAGAGTCAGGTGAACACTGAGTTCATTCACACAGTAAGGATTTTGAAAAATTGACTCTTTTATAGACATATATTTCTCCAGGTGCTGCATTTAATAGTAGTAAAGTACTTCAGAAAGATGCTACTGCTGTTGCAATAATTATTGTGAAATAATGTCAGTGCATTTCCCTCCCATTGTTTTGATTTTTTTCCCCACGAGAATGAATCATTATAGCAAATAAAGTTTACAAATGTAATATAATTTAAACAGAACAATGAAGGCCTGGTAGCTTAACTGGAGGGGAAAAATAAATTGCTTTATAAAGGATTTGTGGAATTTAAGAATATATACTAGGTCATCCATACTCTCTAAAAGCTTTAGAATATCAAAAATTAATATGGCTGTAATAGCTTACTTCATGTGTTTACAAGTGTTCTGATTTATTTGAATCAGTATACATTCTATTAAACTGAGTTACCACAAAATAAAACAATGAGTGAAAATATGCTAAATATGAAAGTAGATTTCTAGAGCCTCCTACTGGTTTCAAAGTAAAGTAACTCCTATTCTGCCTCCCAGGAAAGCTGAGACATCAAGTCAAATGTATTTTTAAATTATAAAGATTACTTCCAAGCTTCTAATAAAGAATAATTGCAACTGATTTTATGTTAAAAATGGAAGATTCTGTATTAAATTATATTATTAATCATTAAACTGAATACAATTATAGAGTGGTCAGTTTATTTTTAATTAATTGTATGTGTTATATCCTCTGTACATGTGCATTACTTGCTCAAAAGATTATAGTTACATTCTCTTACACCTAACCAAAATTATCACATAACTGATGGGAAGAAATGAACAGGAATATCATTTCTACCTTCCTTTCTATCTCAAATTTTGTAAAATGTTACATTTCCCCAATGTGTATATACTTTTATGTCATTAACAGGCAAATAAAATTTATTTCATTGTTAAGTGACTTACTGTATTTTTATTTCTTGTGTTTTGAAAAGCAGAACAGTAAGAATAAATGATGAACATTTGATAATCTGTTTGATAGTGTATATAATTGAAGGTCTATTGAATATGTAATATGAACATTTCCCACAGGAGTATATATCAAATATAAATAGTATGCAAATTTAAGATTGAGTTGAAGGAATTATAAATTCATAGAAAACAAAACACTTTCATTTTTATTTTAATATATCAATATATTTATTATTTATTTATAGTCTTTACAGTACAGAGATTAAACACAGGGCCTTATACATGCTGAAAAAGCAGCAGCTCCAAACAATATCTCCAGCTCTTGCTAACACTTTCATTTCTTACATTTTTATTTTACTTTTCTTTAATCTCTATATATGTGTGTCTGCATGTGAATATACACTCATGTGAGCAGGTACACCTGGAGGTCATAAGCAGTAGTCAGATCCCCAACAATAGCAGTAGAGCCTTTGGTCCAACCCAACATGCTCTGGGAACAAAACTGAGAAATTCTGGAAGAACAGCAAACACTCTTAACCACTGAACCATCCCCCCAGGCCCCTAAATTCTTTCATTTTGAGACAAGATCTCCCTACATAGGAAAAGCTGGTCTTGCCTTGCTTTAGAACATACAATCTACTTAGCATGGCCTCTTGAATAC
Organism: Onychomys torridus; assembly: GCF_903995425.1. Classification (NCBI taxonomy): domain Eukaryota; kingdom Metazoa; phylum Chordata; class Mammalia; order Rodentia; family Cricetidae; genus Onychomys; species Onychomys torridus. The sequence goes on along the minus strand of NC_050448.1, from coordinate 89,750,616 downwards.
CTGAGGTTGCAGTCTTGAAACATCAAGATGGATTGTAACAAATGTATGCATAAAATTTTTAAATACAACTAACCAGCATACTCATATCCTAATGTAATTGTAATTAGAAGAATATATATTGAATATGCTATGCTGTCTTTTTTCCTAGGTAAATTTCTGGCCTCTTTATCAAAAATCAGGTGTTCATAGATTTGTGGATTATGTCTGGGTCTTCAATTCAATTCCGTTGATCAATCTGTCTGTTTCAATGGCCATTTTTCCTATGTTAATCCTACCAATACATGAGCATAAGAAATCTTGCTATCTTTTGGTATCTCCTTTAATTTCTTTCTTCAAAGACTTGAAGGTTTTACAGACACATCTTTTACTTGCTTTGGTTACTTACCTTAAGATATTTTATATTATTTAAGGTTATTGTTTTGTTTAATTCTTTCTCAGTCCATTTGTTACTTGTGAATGGGAGAGCTACTAATTTGTGTGAGTTTAATTTTCATTCCAGCTACTGTGTTGAATGTATTTACCTGCTGTAGGAGATTTCTGATGGATGTTTTAGTATCACTTGTGTATATTATCTTATCATCTGTAAAAAGATACTTTGATTTCTTTTTTTCCAACTTAGGAAAAGGGAGGAATATTTCAATTTAAAATTTGTCTTAAATAATAAAAATAAAAGAAAAAGAAAAAATTTGGGAGGAGTTAAGGAAGTGAAACTGTAATCAAGTATATTGTATGAAAAGTTATTTTCAATAAAAATAAATGAACTATAAAAACTTGTATAATAATTATCAACGATTACAAATTCACTTCAGTGAAAACTCTAATATATAATTAAATTTCAAGAATTTAATGTAAAGTTTCTTTTTAAATAATTAAATAGAAAGAAAATAAATTATAAATACAATTTGATTAACAGATATGTGACTTTACTATATGTTTAATTCTCTCTAATTTGATGAGAGCTTTCAAAAAACCTTCTGATTGGAATTATTAAAAATTAAACTGGAAACTCTTTTGAAAAGAGTCAACATCAGTCATGTGTAATAGGCTTGCTAGCCTGAGGTATGAATGGAATCTGAAAGATGGTGAGGGAAGCATATTAATAGGACATTTTTAAAATAGATTTTTATGTAACCTACCACAGGACCTGGCCTTCCAGTCAGACCCATGGGGCCAGGTGGGCCTCTCAAAGCAATCTAAAAGACAAAATACATCAAGTTCAGAAACAGTTGCCTAGTAGTATATGGTAATACATGAGTCATTTGGACATGATATCCTATGAAGTACTTAACTCACAAAGGTATAAGAACTACATGCTAGGAAAAGTATAGTCAATGGACAAATGCAAGTAGAAAGAACATCCTGTGTAATTACCAGCCATGGCTCAAACTGTTACCCAGTTTTACACACTATACTGCCAAAATTTAATCATTTAAAATAATCAAAATAGATTTCAGGGAAATAAGAGAATATCTAATAAATCCCTACTATAAAGCACACTATAAAAAATTAGAGCATTCATCTTTGTTGTGCAGGCATAATCTTTGCTGAAGATATTTATTGAGGTCAACAATTAGTGGTATTTTAAGTTAAATCATTCTAGTAGTGTTTTAGGAAAAGTCAAGATGATTAAAGACAGGCAGTAAAATGTAGAATTGGACAGAATGTCTTATGGCAATAAATATTTTTAATGAATCTTGAATTTAATATTACATAATGCATTTATTTGTTATATATAGGCATAATAGACTGATGGGATGCATTATTGTTAGCCTAAATAATAAAAATGTTAATTTAGGATACTGAAAAAGCTGGAACACAAAGCACAGAGAAAAATATCTGATAGATGTTAAATTAGTTTGGTGTACTATTTTGGATATTAATGAGTGAAACATGAATGTGCATTTCAAAATAACCTTATGATGGAAAATATGAAAAATCATAAAATAATAGTGTGTGAAACAAAATCAGTAAGATCTCCAATGTTCCACCATTAATTCACCATGAGGATTTGGACAATATATTTCTTAATTGTTGAGATTAAATCTGAAAAATTGGAATTAAAAAGCTTGCTGCCTGCTTTTTAAACAATAGGACTAATTATATAAACTGACTGTAAAGACCTCATTATACCATAGTGACAATATTAGTGATCATAAGTAAATCTGTCAACCCTCATTGGAGGAGCTTCCTTTTGCAGTAGAAGGTGATTGACACACAAACCCACAACTTGACAGTGTGCAGAAAATGAGAGATTGAAGAGTGTTCGGCTGTAAATGAGAGATCTATAGCACACCTCCTCTCACCCGGGACCAAGGCAGAAAGATTGTGTTGAATACAATGAGGCAGTGATTTCTGGACACAACCAAACATCAACAGAGAGTTAATATGGCAGTGTATTAAAGCCCTGCACAA